>NC_059201.1:56293066-56468066 GCF_020615455.1 Coregonus clupeaformis
ACTTGTCGTCTAAATAATCTGAGTTTGCATTTCATTCATTAGTGGTATATAATATAATTTCACACTAAACACATTTCCTAGTTAACTGAAATATACTTTGGTAATCCATTTATCTGCAGATATATATATATATATATATATATATATGAAACAATCTATATAATATGTGGTGACCTCTTCGACCAATAAAGTGAATAAAAATAGAATCCTGTAACTGATATTCACTAATCTTGGATTCACACTGATTGACCAGTTTAAAGAAAATATACCAAACACAATCAATATTCATTCAGCTTAAGGAAAAGGGTAAATCTAACTAAAAACATATGAATGGAACACTGTTTACCACAAACACTTCAATATATTTAAATACTACACTTTGTTCAGGATAATGTGCATGCGTTGAGTTACACAACAGGCCTGGAGTGGGGCTCTTCTTGCACAGCATGGACAGAATCATGTACACAATCATCAATTTGAAGTGTATAAACACGATTAGTTCGGAATAAGTAGGTGACAGTTAGGCTATGACTATGAGGTTGAGGGGATAACAGTTTAGTCTTGTTGACTAAAACCATGGTTATGGTGAGGCACTCCAAAACTCAATGTGGTTTCTTTCTTTCTTTCGTAGTTTTTTTTGTGTTCGAGTGTCCTCTCGAAGAGACAACCTCTTCAACACAGGAGCAGATACGTTTCAGATCCCTTAATATCCATTTGAGGATGGAGAATAATTCACAATGATCACCAGCGGATTCATCTCATGCTACAATTGTGCAGGCGACCGGTCAGATTTAGGGGTGTTTCGTGAATCTGCCCTAGATGAGACAGATAGATCTGTGTTGGTGCTCCCGAGTTACCCTTATGCCGTCCAAGCAGAGCCAGTACCAGAAGTGGAAGCGCTTGTTTTCTATTCTTTGATTCAATATTCAGAATTATACTGCAATCACATACGTATAGGTACGGTGCTGGGGTGGAGATTTGTGACAGGGGGTAGATAAGGGTGGGTTGGGGTAGATTTGTGGTTTGAGGGAGGCTCAACCACATAGATTCAGTGACACATACTCTAAATCAACCATATACTGTGATTCTTTCCAAAACAATTGGAGAAAATAAAAATAACAAAATAGTTTTACTGCATGCCAAAACTGTCCTGGCACTTACTTAAAGTGCTAGGATGAAAATTAAATGAATAGTTAGTATATAATTGCAGTGAAAAACTGCAGAGTAATGGCGAGATCTGATCTAGCTATCCCGCTCGCATCTCCCAGATCTTACTCCAACTGGCTGCAGTACACACTCATACCACCAGAGGAAGCTATGAATCGGTGCTTAAACTGGGCAAGTTTGTTTTTATTAAACACTGATTATGTCCTCAAACCTTCAATCACAACGAGTATTAGCTCTGGATAAAGTGCTTTTCTGTCTTAGCCACCACAGAGGAGATGAACACAAAATAACTTTATGGTCCATAAGACCTGGCTCTAAACATTCTGATGAGCACACCGCCAAATTGTCAGTTGTTAATGTGTTCCAATGAAAAACATCAATGTTATACAACCAAATGAAAAATGATTCGGCAAGTGAGAAACAATATTGCACATAATCTTACAAAACGCTAAGACTTTGTCCACAGTGATAAAACAATGTACAACAAAGGACAACAAACATCGCCGTAGGCTACAGAGTTTTTGACTGCAGTGTTATATACAAAGCAAAAGGAACATCTCTCAGGCCCATCCATTCAACTCATAAGCTCATATTACGTTACGCAACATTAATTTAGCAAGATTGACAACAATATTGTGAACTCATACTTTTTTTTTGCAAAATACTTGTTTTCAATGTCTAACTATGTAACCATGAGGCAATCATTCTCAGGTTCTCGTCTGTGACCAAAGCAACGTCATGTAGCTTAATCACAGACCCCCAAAGTGAGCCCTAGTGTAGATGGAGGACACTCCCCTTCCAAACCACTTGCCTTGTACATATAAGTCATCACACCATATACCACTGAAACAAATATTTCCACATAAGACCATGCAAACAGTAACTATAAAACACATTGGAAATTCAAACAAACTCATTTCCCATAAATCCTTTTTTTCACCAACATCTGAGATCTTTCCTTTATAAATAGATTAAAGGCTCAGTCAATGCAGGCAATGTTATAGTAAAATCCCAAAATAGCCACGTATTTTGAAAGTTGATATGAGTGTCTATTAATCAAATTTTGTAATAGTAGAGCGTCATATGGTTGTAGTCATATATTGGCCATATGTATAAACTAGCAGTGGCTAGGCCAGTAGCTAGAGTTTGCTCTAGTAAGAGATCTGATGTAACTGGCAGAGAACTACCAGTGAATTACAGTTAACACTTTATTGCACTATTGTTGTCAATTCAACTCGATAAAACTTTCAAACTTGTAGTCTGGGCTCAGAGTTTCTCTAGAATAAATGTGGATTTAAGAGGATGGAATAATCAAGAGTGCCATTTGTGAAAAGAGGAAAAAAGCACAGGGGGGAACTGCCCCGGACCCCCAAACAAATTGCACCCTAATGGTATAAGTATTGCCTCAAGATACTGTATAATATATTCAGGAGAGTTCTCTTCCAAAGCTGAAAATGACTCCTGTCCAGAAAGACTCTCAGGCCAATAGTTAATAGGTAAAGCCAGGTCAAGTCATGGAGGAGACAAACCACCAGCATTGATATGTATTTCTATATATGCCTACCCCTTTTCTGATATTCTTTGTATGTTCCTTTAGACATGTTAATTTACAGTACAAATAAATCTAATAATACTAGCAGAATTCACAACATATGAGTCTGAGTTTCAAACAACACTTTAAACATAAATACTGGTTTCAACAGCTCTATAAACTAGTTTCATTGGTTGTTTTGATTCCTCTATTGTATATATGTATATATTTATATTCATAGTTCAGCTACAAGTGCAACTGACTTTCAAAACACAAAATAAATACATGATGATAGTTGTCCTTGGTCAGTGTGAGATATTAATAAATTCCTTAGACATACGAAATCTACATACAAAATAGATGAGTAAAAAAATTTATAACATGAATATGTGAGACCAAATTTAAGCTATTTCTTTCAAAATGCACTTTATACGTCTTTGTTCTAATTAGCTAATAATCCATTCATTGTCAGGGACATACATATTGGCTCAAATCTGTGCCAATTTTGTGGATACGAAATCACATATTTGGATTATACTGCATAGAGTTCAGTGTTACGGATGGGGTGAGGTTAATAGCTGTGTAACCCTTTTCCATTCCATCACTTTATAGTTATTACTAGTCAATTGCACGCTAACCCTTCAACCTAATGCACAATTTGTGCTCTGTAATTTAATCAATATTAGACTTTCATAGATCTATTTCATTTAAAAAATATTTTTTTATATGGCACATGTAAACATATCTAAATTTGGCAAAACAACATAATATTTTTTTGCGATCATTTAAATGATATCTCTATTATATAAATATGTATAACTTTTGTCTATAAACATAAGAAACAACATTTTGTTTTCTAGGTGGAAAAATAACATATGTTCATTTAATGAACTGGTAAATTCATTAAATCACTTGTTGCACAGTGGCGGACAGTGCAGGTGCAGTACTCGTCAAGGATACAGTGATAGTTACATAGTGATAGGAGCCTAAGCAATCCAAAAGCAGTTTTGAGCCGACCCTTTGAGAGAAGGAACATTTTCTCCACTATAAGCTTTTTAGTAAGTCACAAAAACACTATACTCATAATTAACAACACACGTCAGAGCTTTTACACTATTTACAGTGATCCACACTGGGGTCAAGGGGTGTGGCTGTCTGACAATGATGAAGTCACTGCTCATAATCTATCCCTGGCTATTTTTCGTTTCTTGTTCTTAGCGGAAAGGTCGTCTGACAGAAGAGCAGGGGCTCTTTTTCAATTGTCTTTCCTCGATTCTTTGTCTCTCCTCGGTCCAAGGAGACGAGCAAAGGGGATGGTAGGAGTCAAGGAAAGACAATTGAGAAAGAGCCCCTGCTTTTCTGTCAGACGACCTTTCTGCTAAGAATGATCCTCACAGTTTAACAATGTATCAATATCTAAAACCAAACTAGCCTTGTTGTTTTTGGCACTAACAGTGGCTGGAGCTAGAAGGGGGTCATAGCCACTTAGAAAGGGGGAAAGGGGACAAGTATAAATATGATGACAGTGCGAGAGCAAAAACAAAGTACAGCGACATGAGGACGACATGTTGCAGAGTACTCAAGATGAGGTCAAAGTTCATAGAGCACGATCTATGTCATCACGGAGGCTTGTTTGTTTCTCTCCCATCTTCCTCCAACCTTTGTTCCTTCGTTCACGACTTACCCTGATTAAAAGAATGACCACGTTCTCTTCAAACCACCGACCATGACCGTGGGTAGCAGTCTTTCTCGACGGTGGTCATCTCCGCACTTAATGAACAGGGTTTCCCATAGGAGTTTTTTGATATTCTCTCTTCGCTGTGGTTTTGCAGGGTCATATAAACGACTAGCTACACAACGTCAACGTCCTCAGTTCTCCACTGACCACTGTTCAGTCTTGCGGTAGGCTACTCCATGTTGACAGGTAGGTGACTCCAAATCTAAAACATCCCCTCGAAAAAAACAAACCACAATCGGATGAATGAGACACTTAGGCTGCGTTTACACAGGTAGCCCAATTCTGATATTTTTTCCAATAATTGGTCTTTTGACCAATCACATCAGATCTTTTCACATCAGATCTTTTTCAGAGCTGATCTGATTGGTCAAAAGACCAATTAGTGAAGAAAAGATCAGAATTGGGATGCCTGTGTAAACACAGCCTTAAACACACACACAGGCACACACATCACACTGAACAACCCAGCTCACCTAACCCTCTGTATCCTTGACTCCATAGCCGAGTGACCAGTGGATTGACCAATAGGCAGATATCAACAGCACAAAGGGGGTGGAATTGGACAGTGACGCCTACCTACAATCAGCAGAGGGCAGTATTTCACGCTATTTCATTTCAGATTACTGATTGATAATCTTGCTGGGTGAATTGGAAGTGGACAAAACCTTTCCTTTCTAGGTTATTTGGGCCATGGAGAGGGGGAGGCGAAGTCTCTGAGCCATCTGCTCTAGATGATACGTGGTCTGGATATGAAGCTAAAAGAGGCTACCTCTGACATCCTATAGGACCAGAAAAGGCTCTAAAGTGTGTGAGGTAATCTAAATAGTTGGCATCCTACTAGTCTGAATAGACCGTGTGTGTGTGTGTGTGTTTTAAGGCAAAACAGAAGATAGAGTGAAGAGAGGCAAGGTGAGATGGGGTATTGCTTGGGTGTGAGGGGAGTGTCTTACAGAAACAAATGGAAGGGGGGATCTGTGTAGAAGTGGGGATGAAGGGATTTGGGGGAGGGGGGCTGCTCTCAAGAGTAGATGGTGATGACCTCGCGACCGCCACCGCGAACCAGGAGAACCCTGTTGAGACCTTCAGTCAGGACCTCCAGGAACTCCATGTCTGAGAGGGTGCAAAAGTTAAGGAAAACAACTAACAGGTGCACCTCTGTAGCGCCATGCTTACTTTAATTAGTAGCCAGATACTTATTTGTTTTAATATTTATTTTATAAAAATGTTTTACCTACCTCCAACAATTTTTTATAATAAACTTGATCTCCACTAAGGATCTAGACATTATCTCCCATTTCTTTTAGACTAGCATTTGGTTTTCAAAAACAGAGATTTGTATAAACCTTGCTGCCTGTCTCTCCGACCTTTTCAATATTGAATTGCGATCTACACCGTCCCATATTAAGTGAATGTGTCCGAACGAGACAGACAGCAAATTGAGCTCGTTGTCATAGTAACATACACAACTTTTTTTCAGTTGACAGGCTAAATCGATACTTTGTTGCGAAAACTCAAATGGATGAGTGGAACATTTATTTTGATCTTTTCGGCGGCATGACTATGGATGAATGGGAAAACGAGATGCCAATAATACCCAGGCATGCAGATTTGGGGGATCCTGCATTGAATGACCTAGAGAAAAGCAGCAACGAAAAAAACAGTTAAGAATACAAACTGGGCTGTGCGGTGCTTCGAGGGCTGGCTAGCAGAGAATAAAAAAGTTGTTGACTTCAAAACTGTCACTAAGGAAGAGTTTAACATCCTTCTCCGACAGTTTTATGGAAATGTACGAAATGGGAAGGGGGAGCAGTACAGGATAATTAGCTACCTGGCACTCCGGAGTGGGCTCAACCGGTTTCTAAATGACCCACCCATTGGTCGCAGCTGGTGCCTTATGAAGGACACTGAATTTACCACCTCATGTACAGTATTTCTGGGCAACATCAAACAGCTAAGAAGGCAAGGAAAATATATCACAAACAGCCACACTCCCATCACCGATAAGGACATGGCCCAGCTCCAAAACTCCCAGGCTCTGAATCCTGGTATACCAAACTTCTTCCACTGTGTTCTTGGGGAACTTCAGTGCTGCAGACATTTTTTGGTACCCTTACCCAGATCTGTGCCTCGACACAATCCTGTCTCAGAGCTCTACAGACAATTTCTTCGACCTCATGGCTTGGTTTTTGCTCTGACATGGATTGTCAACTGTGGGACCTTATATAGACAGGTGTGTGCCTTTCCAAATCATGTCCAATCAATTGAATTTACCACAGGTGGACTCCAATCAAGTTGTAGAAACATTTACAAGGATGATCATTGGAAACAGGATGCACCTGAGCTCAATTTCGAGTCTCATAGCAAATGGTATGAATACTTCTGTTTTGTATTTTAAAAACCTGTTTTCGCTTTGTCATTATGGGGTATTGTGTGTAGATTGATGAGGATAATTTTTTATTAAATCCATTTTAGAATCAGGCTGCAATGTAACAAAATGTGGAAAAAGTCAAGAGGTCTGAATACTTTCCGAATGCACTGTTTATGGCTTTACACCCCCTGCTATATTGTGGATTGAGATTTACCTGTCAAATAGAACACAGTGTTCTTTAATGGTAGCCTCTACAACATAATCCAGGTAGAATCAAGAATTCCTGAGGGCAGCTGTCTAGGCCCCTTACTTTTTAAAATCTTTACTAATGACCTGCCACTGGCTCTGAGTAAAGCCTGTGTGTCTATGTATGTGGATGACTCAACACTAGACACGCCAGCTACTACATCGAGTGAAATCACTGCAATACTTAACAAAGAGCTGCAGTCAGTTTCAGAATGAGTGGCAAGAAATAAGTTAGTCCTAAATATTTCAAAAACGAAAAAGATTATATTTGGGACAAATCATTCACTAAACCCTAAATCTCAACTAAATCTTGTAATGAATAATGTGGAAATTGAGCAAGTTGAGGAGACTAATCTGCTTGGAGTAACCCTGGATTGTAAACTGTTATGGTCAAAACATATTGATACAACAGTAGCTAAGATGGGGAAAGGTCTGTCCATAATAAACCGCTACTCTGCCTTCTTAACAACAATATCAACAAGGCAGGTCCTACAGGCCCTAGTTTTGTCGCACATGGACTACTGCCCAGTCATGTGGTCGGGTGCCACAAAGAGGGAATTGGGAAAATTACAAATGGCCCAGAAGCAGGGCAGCACGGCTGGCCCTTAAATGATACGCGTAGAGCTAACATTAATAATATGCATGTCAATCTCTCATGGCTCAAAGTAGAGGAGAGATTGACTTCATCACTACTTGTTTTTGTAAGTATTGACATGTTGAATGCACCGAGCTGTCTGTTTAAACTACTAGAACACAGCTCAGACACCCATTCATACCCCACAAGACATGCCACCAGAGGTCTCTTCACAGTCCCCAAGTCCAGAACAGAGTATAGGAGGCGCACAGTACTACATAGAGCCATGGCTACATGGAACTCTATTCCACATCAAGTAACTCATGCAAGCAGTAAAATCAGATTGAAATAACATATAAATACACCTTATGGAACAACAAGGACTGTGAAGAGTCACACACACAGGTACAAACACACCAGTGGAGGCTCCTCAGATGAAGAAGGGGAGGACCATCCTCCTCAATGAAAAAAAATAGTGAAACTAGATAAAACTATACTAAATATATTAATATGTCACAAAATAATTAAAACACACTGTTTTGCAATGAATGCCTATAGTAACTTCAACAGCACTCTCTGGAGTAGCACCACGGTGTAGCCGGAGGACAGCTAGCTTCCGTTTTCCTAAGCCGGCTTGTACGCCTCTGTTACAGGAGTGGGTCACAGTTCCGGAGCGACCCACTAGGTGTCATCCTCCGACAACCATATGCACCTCCTCACTCACAGTCGGGACTAATCATATTCCTATTGGTGTCACCTGTGTCTATCTGATTCACCTGTATATTTATGCCCTCACTTCCCTGTGTTCCCTTGCTCAGTTTTCTCTGCTAGTTTCACTATGCCAAGCAGCACTAATCAGTGTCTGATCACGGGACGTATGGACAGGTACGTGAGAAGTGTTCTCCCTGTTTATTTATTATTTCAGTCATAGTTAGTATTTTTGTATTTTTGGCTGTCTGCCTGTTTTTTGGAGTCTTATTTGCTCCACCTTTCTTTTTAGTGTAAAGTCCGTTATTTTGTATCCTGGCTTCAGGAACATCAGTAAAGATCATTGTTTCACCATCTCTGCCTACTGCCTACTGTCTAACCTGCACCACACCTGGGTCACACCTCACACCAACCCTTACAGAAAACTGAGCCACTATGGACCCAGCGGAGGCAGCACAGTATCATAGCACATTGGCAACGCAGGGAGCCATGTTGAACCAGCACGACCACAGCCTGCAGCAGATCACAGAGAATCTCCGCCAGCTGACGATCGCCGTGCAGAGCCGGGTGGACACCCGACCAGCACCGGCAGCCGGCGGAGTGGAAGCCGCGGCAGCAGCATCTCCAGTCTCGCCTGCGACATTGCGGGAACCCAGCCTACCACCTCCGGAGAGATAAGACGGACGTCCAGAGGGCTGATATTCAGCCTACAACCCTCCTCCTTCCCGACGGAGCAGGGCCGGGTGGCCTACATTATCACTCTGTTGACAGGTCGGGCCCTTTCCTGGGCAACTGCGGAGTGGGAGAGCAAAACTCCGGCGTGCTCCGATTCCTACCTATTCACCCGGGAGCTACGCAGGGTGTTCAACACCTTTCAGTGGTGTCGGGGCAGGAGGCCGAGAGGCGGCTCACGGCCTGTCGGCAGGGTGACCGTTCGGTGGCGGACTACTCCGTGGAGTTCCGGACCCGGGCTCAAGAGGCAGGATGGGAGGAGGCCGCCCTGGTCGTCCTTTACGCTCAGGGGCTATCAGAGGGGATAATGGACGAACTCTCCTTCAGGGAGCTGCCTGAGCGACTGGACGGCCTCATTGACCTCTCGGTGCGGGTAGACAATTGGCGCCGTGAGAGGGCGCATGAGAGAGGAATGACGCAAGGCGCGCTTCCATGTCCCCCTATCAGCCCGGAGGCTTTCCTCCGATTCAGGGAGGAGACGCCTTAGGAGGAGGCTATGCAGGTGTGGCGTGCTTGTCCAGGATATAGAGGCAGAGGCGTCTGCACCAGGGACATTGCCTGTACTGCGGCCAGACAGGTCACCACTGCAAATCATGCCCGGGAGGGCTCGCTAGTATCGGGAGGGGTGCTAGCGAGCCAGAACTGAAACCCCAACTCCAGAGACTCCCGGACCTTTCTCCCCGTCAGGCTTTACATTTACATTTGACATTTTAGTCATTTAGCAGACGCTCTTATCCAGAGCGACTTACAGTTAGTGAGTGCATACATTTTTCATACTGGCCCCCTGTGGGAATCGAACCCACAACCCTGGCGTTGCAAGCGCCATGCTCTACCAACTGAGCTACAGGAGGGTTCAGTGGGCCCGCGCTGCGTGTCGGGCGCATTCACTGGTGGATTCTGGGGCCGCGGGAAACCTGATGGACGCGGGGCTGGCCCAAGGGTGGAGCGTTCAGTTACTCTCCCTCTCCGAGTCGGTTCCGGGCTACATCACCCGGCGCACTGTTCCCGTGCGGCTACAGACTCCGTCACCGGCCCAGACCTGGCAGGCATTCCCCGGGAGTATTGGAATCTGGGGGAGGTGTTTAGTAAGAGGCGTGCCAAGGGCCTACCTCCTCATAGGCCATACGACTGCGCTATCGATCTCCTGCCGGGCGCCATGCCCACACGAGGGCGATTGTTTTCCTTGTCCCGGCCGGAGATGCTGGCCATGAGGGAGTATATCACATCCGTCCCTCTACCTCACCCGCGGGCGCGGGCTTCTTCTTCGTGGGGAAAAAGGACGGTCAACGACATCACGGTTAAGAACCGCTACCAACTCCCTCTGATGACCACGGCATTCGAGTCGTTGCAGGGAGCACGGGTCTTCACCAAGCTGGACTTATGTAATGCCTACAACCTGGTGAGGATTCGGGAGGGGGACGAGTGGAAGACAGCATTTAACACACCCAGTGGGCATTACGAGTACCAAGTCATGCCGTTCGGTCTAGCCAACGCGCCTGCGGTGTTCCAGGTGTTGGTCAATGACGTGCTCCGGGATCTCCTCGACTACAGCGTCTTCGTGTATTTGGATGATATCCTCATATTTTCGAAGGACATGAGTGAACACCAGCAGCACGTTCGGCAGGTCCTCCAACGCCTTCTCCGTCACCAGCTCTACGTCAAGGTGGAGAAGTGTGTGTTCCACACTGAGACAGTCTCCTTCCTGGGGTTCATCGTCACCCAGGGGGACCTACGGATGGACCCAGCCAAGGTCAGCGCGGTTCCTTGATTGGCCCCAGCCCTCATCCCTCAAGCAACTACAATGGTTTTTAGAGTTCGCTCATTTTTATAGGCGATTCATTCTCAATTTTAGCTCCCTAGCCGCTCCCCTGACAGCCATCACCCAGACGAGCGTACGCTCCTTCGCCTGGACCCCGGAAGCGGGGAAAGCATTTGAATAGCCGCATGTGCGTACTCCCTTAAATCGTTTGGAGAAAATATATTTTCTATTTTATTCAGCTTTGTTCAATTGTATTCTTCATACTATAAAATAATATAAAATAATGACACTGAATTCTAACCAAATCTTGTCTACTAAATGAACTAGTGTAGCCCACAGCCACATGGCATAGCCAGATCAAGATCTAACATAAGGACAACTCAGAGTATGCTGTTCTGTTCTTCTGAAATAGACTACATTTTCTTTATATCATGTTTCTTTAGACCTGTCTAAAAGAAATAATGGATTTATTGTGAAGGTGTAGGCTATATTACACGGATTTATTAGACTTTTTTAAATGTAGATGTTCCAAAGGTCTGCATCAGTGGCTTGTAGGCTATGTGTGGAAGCCAGGAGATGCTAAATGTGTTTATGTTAATTGCCGGTCAATTACCGTGAGACCGACTGTTATTTGCTTGACAATTACCGGCTGACGAAATTTCGTGACCGCCACAGCCCTAGTCCCATCATAGCCCATATAAAACTTCTGTAGAAGTGATTAATCACTTCCATACCTTATAGGGTCCAGAGTTTTCCTGGTTAGGTTAACAGATAAGGAAAAACTCCGGGCCCCAGGGGGAAACAATTGCCCCACTTCTCTGGGCCCTATTGTGCCACCAGTCTGCTTGCTGTTGTCAGTTATCGTCAGGTATGTGGATGATCAGGGCTTTATTCAGGAGCGTTTCTTGGGCTACTTTGATGTGTCAACTTCATGGAGAAACTCGTTGCCCAAACCTACGATGGCACAGCTGTAATGGAATGTGTCTGCTATTTGTATTTACAGCTAAGTCCCCTCCTCCTGTTCCCTGATTAAGAGGTGATGACCACTCCACTACCATTGTCAACTCTGTCCTGACATGAACTGAAGCCACGTCTCATGTGCCCTCTCATCCACTGGCACATTGAATGTTTCCTCTCCAAGCACTGTGAGTACCCCTATCAATTTTCTCTCATTACTGTATGTAGAGTCAATCACACACACAAACACAATCACATTATTACACATCAATGATTTTACTCCTTGCTTGGACTAACTCATTCTTAGCTCTTTTGTCTAACTGTGTAGTATACTGTGTTATTGTTTTTTGTCTTCCCAGTCAAATCCTGTCCTGCCCTCAGTGTTGGAGAAGAGTTGAGCTCTTCTCCAACACCATCCATCCATGATGAGCCTGTCCTGCAGTGAAGCCTATGAACACCTCACCCCCTGTCCTGCACTGAAGTCAAGCCTCTGAACACCTCAACTCATGCCTCATACCCTCATTCAATCACTGCTGTGATCCCTTCCCAACACTGTGTAAGTAGCCTTCTCATTCCCATTCCCCATAATATTGTACTATAAATGTCTTTAATAAATGCTTTAGGTTAAAATAATTAGCCTTTGACGATTTGTCTCCGTGCATTCCGCGCCTATACTGTGCGTCTCCTCAATTGTTCAAGTCACCAGCCTTCACTGAAACACATACAAACACACATAACATACACACTATACACACCTGGATTGTGTGTTGTAGTTGAGTAATGGCCGGAGGGCACACACTTAATGTGTTGTGAAATCTGTTGTAAAATGTATTTTAATGTTTACAAATTGTATTATAATGTATATTACTGCCTTAATTTTTGCTGGACCCCAGCCTTGGCAGCAGCTAATGGGGATCCATAATAAATACAAATACAAATAACCCCATTCAGTGTGAAAATGGACGCCAAGTCCACTTCAGAAGCTCTCTAACAACAAATCTGATTTCGACCATTCACCCTAACCCTAACCCTAACCCTCACCTAAACCCTAAACCTAACTTACAAACAAATAGCTTGTATGCCTGTGCAGGGCTGGCTCCAGGCGTAAGCGACATAAGCGGTCGCTTAGGGCCCACGGCCGTTAGGGGGGCCCCTACCCCCCCCAAAAAAAACATTTAGTATTTTTTTTACTCAGTCGTGTCTCGACTTACTATTGAGAGTAATAATAGTAGAATACACCAGGTGCAATTTCTAAATGTGGTTGTGCATCAGCAGTTTTTCTCTTGTTTTGACAATTAGCCATGTTCATTTTTAGATTGTTAGTTAGTCTAGCCAGCTATCTAAAATTGGCTAAATACCGAACCGGCACACAGGGCACGTGCCTAGTGGCCCTGAAGTCCAGGGGGCCCCCATTGATTTAGTTAGTCATTCTCACTCAGATATCATATAAACATGGCATAAGTCATGGCAAAATGTGGAACATTTTGGGAAATTAGCTTTAAAACTGCAAAAATGTGTATCCACCCCATGGCAAAATGAGTAGAATTGCATTCAATTTGTTATAAAATTTGAATTGTAGAATTGCAGGAAATGCAAAACCACATTTTTTCTTTCTGCTGCCATTAAAATGTTTTGCGGCAAGGTGTGGGGCCCCCCAACCAAATCTTGCTTAGGGCCCCCAAAAGACTAGAGCCGGCCCTGTGCCTGCAATAATACATGTTTGTCTGTTCTAATATGACCACCCTTGGAAGCTCCCTGAGAGTGAGAGAGAGAGGATAGAGAAAGAAGGATACAGTTCTCGTCGCCCGCTCGGTTTTTGGGTGGCCCGGGCATGTTAAGGAGCACCAGCTTGGCCTCTGAGGATTTCTTCACGATGACACCGTTCAGCCTCAGTGCTGTGTGCATGCGTCTCACATTGGACTGGTTTCTGATGGAATAAACAAGATGCTAAGCTCCAAACCAAAGGTTAATTTGTTCATAATGCAGTATTATGTTTAGGCATTCAGTGAAACAAACTGTGGAACTGCAACATTTTTAGGCTACTAATTCACAAACAGCTAAAACAAAATGCTCACTCTTTCACTCATTAAGTCCTTCACTCAAGCATCGACTTTTCTATTCAGAACACTCAAGACATAATCAACCTTTGCTATGCTGACTTGGTCCATGGAATCCTTGATGAAATATATATTAAAAAACACTCTTTCCACAAAATTACTATTTTTTCCAGACCACTGTTTCATGTAAGCTCCACCAATGTTTGAGCCACAGAAATACTTACAGGTTTTCCCACTCACTGCAGCATGACAAGGGAGAGAAACACAAGATTAAAAGTGAGAATGCAAAATGCATCATCACAGTTTTTTCTCTGTATTGAAAGTGCTCTTTTTTAAACTTCACTGCTGACATGGGATTGTATTAACAGTGGATTAATGAACAAAATACTAAAATATAGTTTTGGAGTGAACTATCCCTTTATTAAGATGTTGAATTTCAACATCTGCCATTTTGACACCAAAAATCCCAAGACAAGAAAAATGCCAATCAGAATGTTACTCTTCAAGAACTTTTGGTTCCAACATGGGAGTATACCAGTTTTTTTTTTTTAAGTGAAAATAGACTTTGCATACTATTGACAACGTTTTGACCACTCAGGTCTTCATCAGGGCTCATAAACCAGTTTTGCCAAACCACACTCACGGCTTCATGTTGAAGATGTCTTTGATGCCCTCCGGGGTGGAGGCGCCAGGCGGCTTGGCCGGCTCACCATCAGCCTTTTCCGTCCAGGTCATCTGGACCTGGGCCGACCCTGGGGTCTGGGCACCCCCCTCGTTGGCCGGGGTCAGGGGGGTAGCCGGGGTGGCGGGACTGGCCGGGGTGGTGCTGTCATGGATGAGCTGGACCTGAGGGGGAGGGGACACAGCGACAGAGACAGACTGAGATCACGAGACAGGGTGGGGAGAGACAAGGCAGATGACCCTATGCCTGTTAGCTCTTATGGGAATTATCTTAATACTCCCTCTAACTTTACATTACTAATGCACCTAAATGGTTACAAATATTGACACAAATGACATTTGGGTCCAGGACTCATGTCCTGACATTCTGGTTCTCTCGGAAACATGGTTAAATGGTTCTGTCTCTGATAAAGACATTGATGTAAATGATTATAATGTATTTAGATGTGACAGATTACAGAAAGGAGGGGGAGTGGCCATATATGTCAAATCTAATTTAATGGCGTCCCAATCTTTAAATATTTGAACTCCTGGTTGTAGATGTATCCATAAACCAGAATTTACAGTTGAAGTCGGAAGTTTACATACACTTAGGTTGGAGTCATTAATACTTGTTTTTCAACAACTCCACAAATGTCTTGTTAACAAACTATAGTTTTGGCAAGTTGGTTAGGCCATCTACTTTGTGCATGACACAAGTAATTTTTCCAACAATTGTTTCCAGACAGATTATTTCACTTATAATTCACTGTATCACAATTCCAGTGGGTCAGAAGTTTACATACACTAAGTTGACTGTGCCTTTAAATAGCTTGGAAAATTCCCGAAAATGATGTCATGGCTTTAGAAGCTTCTGATAGGCTAATCGACATCATTTGAGTCAATTGGAGGTGTACCTGCGGATGTATTTCAAGGCCTACCTTCAAACTCAGTGCCTCTTTGCTTGACATCATGGGAAAATCAAAAGAAATCAGCCAAGACCTCAGAAAAACAATTGTAGACCTCCACAAGACTGGTTCATCCTTGGGAGCAATTTCCAAACGCCTGAAGGTACCACGTTCATCTGTACAAACAATAGTATGCAAGTATAAACACCATGGGACCACACAGCCGTCATACCGCTCAGGAAGGAGATGCGTTCTGTCTCGTAGAGATGAACGTACTTTGGTACGAAAAGTGCAAATCAATCCCAGAACAACAGCAAAGGACCTTGTGAAGATGCTGGAGGAAACCGGTACAAAAGTATCTATATCCACAGTAAAACGAGTCCTATATCGACATAACCTGAAAGGCCACTCAGCAAGGAAGAAGCCACTGCTCCAAAACTGCCATAAAAAAGCCAGACTATGGTTTGCAACTGCACATGGGGACAAAGATCATACTTTTTGGAGAAATGTCCTCTGGTCTGATGAAACAAAAATAGAACTGTTTGGCAATAATGACCATCGTTATGTTTGGAGGAAAAAGGGGGTTGCTTGCAAGCCGAAGAACACCATCCCAACCGTGTAGCACGAGGGTGGCAGCATCATGCTGTGGGGTTGCTTTACTGCAGGAGGGACTGGTGCACTTCACAAAATAGATGGCATCATGAGGAAGGAAAATGATGTGGATATATTGAAGCAACATCTCAAGACATCAGTCAGGAAGTTAAAGCTTGGTCGCAAATGGGTCTTCCAAATGGACAATGACCCCAAGCATACTTCCAAAGTTGTGGCAAAATGGCTTAAGGACAACAAAGTCAAGGTATTGGAGTGGCCATCACAAAGCCCTGACCTCAATCCTATAGAACATTTGTGGGCAGAACTGAAAAAGCATGTGCGAGCAAGGAGGCCTACAAACCTGACTCAGTTACACCAGTTCTGTCAGGAGGAATGGGCCAAAATTCACCCAACTTATTGTGGGAAGCTTGTAGAAGGCTACCCGAAACATTTGACCCAAGTTAAACAATTTAAAGGCAATGCTACTAAATACGAATTGAGTGTATGTAAACTTCTGACCCACTGGGAATGTGATGAAATAAATAAAAGCTGAAATAAATCATTCTCTCTACTATTATTCTGACATTTCACATTCTTAAAATAAAGTGGTGATCCTAACTGACCTAAGACAGGGAATCTTTACTAGGATTAAATGTCAGGAATTGTGAAAAACTGAGTTTAAATGTATTTGGCTAAGGTGTATGTAATCTTCCGACTTCAACTGTATAACTTTTTGGTTACTACATGATTCCATATGTGTTATTTAATAGTTTTGATGTTTTCACTATTATTTTACAATGTATAAAATATAAAAAATAAAGAAAAACCATTGAATAGGTGTGTCCAAACTTTTGACAGGTACTGTAGATCAGTCGGGTTTTAGACCAGGTCATAGCACTGTTTCTACTGCATCCCTAGTTATAAATTCTGTGGTTAACTTTATGGATAAAAGGCAACATTGTGCTGCCCTCTTCATTGACCTGTCAAAGGCTTTCGGTACTGTTGATCACTTACTGCTAATTCAGAGGCTTTCCTAAATTGGCCTAGACAAGGCTGCATGCAACTGGTTTAAAAATTACTTGACAGATAGAACTCAATGTATATCTACTGATGGTGTTAAATCATGTTTCCTGGATATTACGAAAGGTGTCCCACAGGGGTCGATCCTGTACTTTCTACTGTTTACATTAATAATATCGACTTGAATGTAAAATAAATAATAATAATCTGCACTTGTATGCTGATGATACTGTTGTGTATGCTATTGCCCCCACGATTGACCAGGCTCTATCTGAACTACAGTCTGCCATCATTGTATTACAGAAAAACTTAATTGACCTGAAATTAGTACTGAATGCAGGTAAAACTAAGTATATGTTGTTCTCTAAAGCGCATAAAAATAAGTCTGATGATTTAAGCATATGTTCTTTGGATGGTGTCCATATTGATCGTGTCCCTGCTTACAGATATCTGGGCATCTGGATAGATGAAAAACTGTTTTTTAAAAAGCATATTGATGAGTTAGTTAAGATGCTGAGAATAAAAATGGGCTTCTTCTTTAGAAATAGGTCCTGCCTCTCGCTAAATAGTAGAAAGCAGATTATTCAGTCGACGTTCCTAGATCCTATATGAACGCAGCAGCCACTTCATTAAAGCCGTTAGATGCAGTTTACCATAACGCACTGTGCTTTATTACAGGCGACAATTTTAGTACTCATCACTGCATTCTCTACCAGAAAGTTAGTTGGGCCTCTTTGATGTCACATAGGTTGATACATTGCTATGTTTTCATTTATAAAGCCCTTTTACCAAAAGTCTCCCTGTACCGAACATCATTACTAATCTTTAGACATAAGAGTTACCACACCCAGTCTCAGGGATGGCTAACTCTGGAAATTCCTGTGGTCTCTCCTGAGTTAGGTAAATCAGCTTTTAATTTTCTTGCACCTTATTTGTGGAACAATCTTCAAAATGTTCTTAAATGTTATGTTCTGGTGCCTCTAGTGCAATTCAGAAAGCTGATTGAGGACCTTATTACTGATGAATGTTTTAGTTTTTTATGACTGTTTTTCTTTCTGCTTGCATTTTGGATGCATATTTTGATGGGTGTATTTTCTGTAATTTCTGTAATTCAGGGCTCATCTGTAAAATAGACCTTGGTCTCAGTATGACTCCCTGATAAAATAAAGGTTAAATGAAAAAAATCCTGGTATCCAATAATTTGCAAGAAACACTGTGACCAGTCGAGAGCCTTCCCTTATCCCTTAACCATTCCCTGACTGTGCCTGACCGCAAAAAAAAGACTGGTAGAGTGGGTTGGAAGTGTAAAAAAACTGACCTCTTAATGTCAACACCAGCGGTTCACAACCCCAACCCCTTAACCATTCATTCCTGGACTGTGCCTGACTGCAACTGTCCTCGAACCATAAAACCTCACTAGTAGAAAAAGTTGGAAGTCTGAAAAACCACCACCTAAGGGTGAAAACCACTGACCTCCCAATGTCAACACCAGCGGTTCACAACCCCAGTCCTTTAATCATTCCTGACCATTCCTTGACCATGCCTGACCGCAATTATCCTCACAGCATAAAAAAGTAAGGAAGTCTGAAAAGCCACCACCCCAGGGTCAAAACCACTGATCTCCTAATGTTTGTACATCAGCAGTTCACAGTCACATCACAACCCCTCACAACTCAATTGACTGCTCTGCTTTCAAGTCTTTGCCAGCGCTGGCCTCGTAGCATTAATTATTAATTATACTCCCTGGTTAGAGTGAATGTGGCTCAGTTGACCGGACAGTAACAGCACCAACCTCCTCCTCGGGTTTCTCCTCCTCCTTGCTGCTCGCACCGGGCTGTTCCTCGGTCACACTCAGCTGGGTGGTCGCAGCCGCCGGGTTCTTGCGCCGGATGGATCCGCGGGATGAGTCTGTGATGCTCTGGATCTGCGGAAGGAAGACAAAGAGCTGAATAAAGCATTTCACACTACTGAGCCAAACTGAACTGAGCCATGCCAAGCTGTACTGGGCTGGCCTGGTTTCGCATCCATCGTAGTTGCTAGGAGAAAATAAAATATGCAAGCCAGCACAGTTCAGTTCGGGTCAGCCCTATAGTGTGAATCAGACATAGGAGTGCTAATATCATCACAACATGATTCATATCTTGTTTGGTATTGTCTACATGGAGACAAAACAAGGATATGAACATTTACGTTTTCAGAACATTGTCTGTGAATGTAGACAATTCAATCACTTTTGGGTGCAGCAATACTGTGCGATGCATTCTTTATGTTCTTCTGTCTTGATTGGTTTACCCAGCATCAGGAAATATATTGGATGTACACACACTGGTTTTACAGTCTCCAGTCTAAATGAAGCATTGAGGAGTGCTAATGTCATTACAACATGATCAATATCTTGTTTGTTTTTCACTTTATGAAACCAAAGCGACTTTTCAGACATGGTTCATTGATGTGTTGCAGAGTGTAACGTGCAGTAGTGGCATGATAAATGTAAAAAATTAAATAAAAAAAGAATTAGCCCATTCTAGTAATTCTGTGTAAAGCGGTACCTCTCTCTAGGGTTGCAAAGGGAGGGTATATTACAAGTAAACTACCAGAATTCTGGTAACTTTCAAGGATTCTATGTTGTTTATCACAAGACATCTAGTGGCCCTTTTTGATACTTCAGATTATCACAGGTGTCTGTAACTGTCTCTGGCCCTCTGTGTGGCCTTATCACATGTAAATTATATCAAATAAGATGATAAAAAAAATATATATTGTGATGTCACGAGAGGCTGTGTCCTGGAGGGACGTTACATCCCCCTGAGATGGCTGCAAACCCAGACAGCTATGGCTCCATCTGCTGGTATGGTCGGGAACTCCAACCCTCTATGGCCAATCTTCCCACGCAGCTGAAACCAATCAGGAGCTGATGAGCTGAAGGTTTGTTGAAGGGAAGAGACACAGTCTCCAAGCTGGGCTCTCTGGAGGACAAGAGTGCTGCACGTCCACTTCCATGAGGAATATAAGGATTTGGAGATACTTACCTTTGGGAAATACTCACCTTTGGATATATGCACCTGTGGAAATACGTGTGGGACATTTGGAAGGACGTTTTGCTGGGTTGGCCACTAGCTGCAACGTGGAATACAGTAAGACTGGGGAAAAGTTATTTGAGCGAGGGAGAGTTATGATTTTGGATGTGGAAGAGACATCCCTGAACTGTTAACCCTTAAAGAGCCACCAGAGAACAGAATTGTGTTATACTTTCGTTAGTTTCCCAAGACCTTTAATAAAATCCTTGTTTTGGTTGAACCTGGTCTCCTTGCACTACTTGAGCAATCCCGCTGAAAGCTGTGTAGCCTCTCGTGACATCACAGATGGTGGAGAATACGGGCACGCTCAAGCGTTAATAGTGCATGTCAGAGGAGGATACCGAAGGTTTGATCACCCAGTTTTCCAAGTTGGCCGTAGGCTCCCCGCCGACTGAAATGGAGGACATATTGAAAGCCCTTGTTGCTGGCCAGCAAGCCCAGATGCAAGCAAACGTGGCTCTCTTGGAGGAGCAAAAGAAAGCCAACCTTCTGAAGGCAGAGGAATTGCAGTTGCAGAGACAGAGGGTGGTCCAAAATACCCGCCCAATAAAGGCAAGTGACTTTATATCTAAGATGGGAGCTACCGATGACATTGAGGCATACCTGCATGCATTTGAGGCCACGGCCACTAGGGAAGCCTGGCCCAAGCAACAGTGGGTTGGTCTGTTAGCCCCCCTTTCTAACCGGGGAATCGCTGAATGCTGTCCGGGACCTGGGCCCTGACCAGGTTACTGACTATGATGCCCTGAAGTCTGAGATCCTCAGCAGATATGGACTCACAAAGTTTGGTATGGCCCAGCGCTTTCACAGCTGGACCTTCCAACCAGACCAACCTCCTCGGGCGCAGATGCATGAACTTGTCCGAATCGCAAGGAAATGGCTGGATCCGCAGAGGAATACAGCAGCGGCGGTGGTGGAGGCCATTGTGGTGGATCGTTACCTACGCGCCCTGCCTTATGAGGCAAAACGGTTCATCAGTCAACAGGCCTTGACCACGGCTGATCTGACCGTGGAAGCTGTGGAAAAGTACCAGGCCACAGCGGAGATGCTGAATGCTTCCCGAAAAGACCCCAGAAGTGCGGCCCCACCACAAATGGGAAGAACCCGTCCAAAGGACCCCAAGGTCTCGAACCCAGCCACGTCAGGACTTATCCCGGCTCCAGGGGGAGCCAGAAACCAGGCGGGTCCAAGAAGAGTACACCAGGAGGGGGAAACTCGACAGTGTTACCGGTGTGGGGAGATGGGACATATCTCCTGGCAGTGTGGGAAACCAGCCGATGAACCTATGCCCACTGCGGAGTCCTCCAGCTCAGCACCCACACACCGTTTTGCCTCGCTCTTGGGAGTCGTAGATGGCGGCCCAGATCGACCCCCCACCTGCCCGGTAACTGTGAATCACCATGATGTGGAGGCCTTACTGGATTCTGGTAGCCGGGCCACCCTGGTGCGTAAGGATTTGGTGGGCCCAACGTGTCTGACCCCGGGGAAAGTCCTCCCAGTTTCCTGTGTCCATGGGGACACCAGAGAATACCCCATTACTGAACTTACAATGACCAGCACACGGGGAACCATACACACGACGGCGGGGGTGGTTGATTCCCTCCCCGTCCCTGTCCTAATTGGACGAGACTGCCCAGCCTTTTACCCACTCTGGAGAGAGTCTCAGGAGAGGATAACCCGAGTACCTCGGAAACGGAGAGGCAAGACTCATCCTGGGAAGGCTCCGTGCAATCCTCCGAATTACTCACTCCCGCCCGGGCTCTGATAGGGATGGCAGGTGCCCAGACCGACACAGAGACGGAGCTACAGAATCTGGACAAAGAACTGTCTGGTCTGAAGGGGACCGCTGAGAGGTATCGTTTGTTAAAGCAACAGTTAGACATGAAGACAGAAGAGTTAGATATCCTCCAGGCTAAACTCCAACAGAGCTCCTTCCCTAAGCAACAGGAGGAGCTGGAGAGGCTGCGCAGGACCATCGAGGAGTGTGAGGAGACCCTGCGCAGTAGTAAGGAGGTCCAGAAGAAGGCAGAGGAGAAGTACAAGGTGTTGGAGAACAAGATGAAGAATGCGGAGGCAGAGAGAGAGAGGGAACTGAAAGCTGCTCAACAGAAGCTAAACTCTGCTAAAACCAAGGCTGATGCGTTCAGTAAGAAACTCAAGGAGAGACAACAGGAGGCTGAGTCCCTGGTCCTAGAGTTGGAGGAGTTGAAGAGAGAGCAGTCTGGCAAGCACCACGGCAATGCGGACGCCCTCTCCCGGCGTGATGCCTTCTTCGCTGCCTTTACCCCGACGAGGACGTCGGTCCCGAGGAGGGGGATGTGTGATGTCACGAGAGGCTGTGTCCTGGAGGGACGTTACATCCCCTGAGATGGCTGCAAACCCAGACAGCTATGGCTCCATCTGCTGGTATGGTCGGGAACTCCAACCCTCTATGGCCAATCTTCCCACGCAGCTGAAACCAATCAGGAGCTGATGAGCTGAAGGTTTGTTGAAGGGAAGAGACACAGTCTCCAAGCTGGGCTCTCTGGAGGACAAGAGTGCTGCACGTCCACTTCCATGAGGAATATAAGGATTTGGAGATACTTACCTTTGGGAAATACTCACCTTTGGATATATGCACCTGTGGAAATACGTGTGGGACATTTGGAAGGACGTTTTGCTGGGTTGGCCACTAGCTGCAACGTGGAATACAGTAAGACTGGGGAAAAGTTATTTGAGCGAGGGAGAGTTATGATTTTGGATGTGGAAGAGACATCCCTGAACTGTTAACCCTTAAAGAGCCACCAGAGAACAGAATTGTGTTATACTTTCGTTAGTTTCCCAAGACCTTTAATAAAATCCTTGTTTTGGTTGAACCTGGTCTCCTTGCACTACTTGAGCAATCCCGCTGAAAGCTGTGTAGCCTCTCGTGACATCACAATATATATACAGTGGGGAGAACAAGTATTTGATACACTGCCGATTTTGCAGGTTTTCCTACTTACAAAGCATGTAGAGGTCTGTAATGTTTATCATAGGTACACTTCAACTGTGAGAGGCGGAATCTAAAACAAAAATCCAGAAAATCACATTGTATGATTTTTAAGTAATTAATTTGCATTTTATTGCATGACATAAGTATTTGATACATCAGAAAAGCAGAACTTAATATTTGGTACAGAAACCTTTGTTTGCAATTACAGAGATCATACATTTCCTGTAGGTCTTGACCAGGTTTGCACACACTGCAGCAGGGATTTTGGCCCACTCCTCCATACAGACCTCCAGATCCTTCAGGTTTCGGGGCTGTCGCTGGGCAATACGGACTTTCAGCTCCCTCCAAAGATGTTCTATTGGGTTCAGGTCTGGAGACTGGCTAGGCCACTTCAGGACCTTGAGATGCTTCTTACGGAGCCACTCCTTAGTTGCCCTGGCTGTGTGTTTCGGGTCGTTGTCATGCTGGAAGACCCAGCCACGACCCATCTACAATGCTCTTACTGAGGGAAGGAGGTTGTTGACCAAGATCTCGCGATACATGGCCCCATCCATCCTCCCCTCAATACGGTGCAGTCGTCCTGTCCCCTTTGCAGAAAAGCATCCCCAAAGAATGATGTTTTCACCTCCATGCTTCACGGTTGGGATGGTGTTCTTGGGGTTGTACTCATCCTTCTTCTTCCTCCAAACACGGCGAGTGGAGTTTAGACCAAAAAGCTCTATTTTTTGTCTTATCAGACCACATGACCTTCTCCCATTCCTCCTCTGAATCATCCAGATGGTCATTGGCAAACTTCAGACGGGCCTGGACATGCGCTGGCTTGAGCAGGGGGACCTTGCGTGCGCTGCAGGATTTTAATCCATGACGGCGTAGTGTGTTACTAATGGTTTTCTTTGAGACTGTGGTCCCAGCTCTCTTCAGGTCATTGACCAGGTCCTGCCATGTAGTTCTGGGCTGATCCCTCACCTTCCTCATAATCATTGATGCCCCACGAGGTGAGATCTTGCATGGAGCCCCAGACAGAGGGTGATTGACCGTCATCTTGAACTTCTTCCATTTTCTAATAATTGCGGCAACAGTTGTTGCCTTCTCACCAAGCTGCTTGCCTATTGTCCTGTAGCCCATCCCAGCCTTGTACAGGTCTACAATTTTATCCCTGATGTCCTTACACAGCTCTCTGGTCTTGGCCATTGTGGAGAGTGTCACGATCGTCTTCAAAAGGAGTGGACCAAGGCGCAGCGTGTGAAACGAACATGACTTTATTATATTAAAGTATCTAAATACAAACAAAACACGACTCGTGAAGTCCACGGTTACACTGACCGCATAAGGAACAAAAACCCACAAACACAAGGTGAACACAGACAGTTTAAATATGGCTCCCAATCAGAGACAACGAGCCAACAGCTGACACTCGTTACCTCTGATTGGGAGTCACTCAAACAAAGAAATACAACAACCTAGAAATAGACACAACAGAACTACCAACATAGAAATAAACACATAGAATGCACACACCCTGGCTCAACATAATGAGTCCCAGAGCCAGGGGTGTGACAGTACTCCCTAAAGGCGCGGACTGCGACCGCGCCTCAACTAACCAAAACAGGGGAGGGCTGGGCGGGCATACCTCCTCGGTGGCGGTTCTGGCTCCGGCCTTGACCACCACCCTTCAATACACCCCCCAATGCGCCCTGGTCCAGTCTGGCCCCGCCCGGCTGGAGCAGGACTGGACTTAACAGGAGCGGTCCTTTCCAGGCTGTCGACTCGCACCCCCTGGCTTGGTGCGTTGAGGAGGAATGGGCCTTACCAGGCTGACTTCTCGCACCCCTGGCTTAGTGCGAGTGGCAGGAACAGGCCGGACCGGGCTGGCGACGCGCACCGTAGGTTTGGTGCGAGTGGCAGGAACAGGCCGGGTCGGGCTGGCGACGCACACCGTAGGCTTGGTGCGGGTGGCAGGAACAGGCCGGACCGGGCTGGCGACGCGCACCGTAGGTTTGGTGCGAGTGGCAGGAACAGGCCGGGTCGGGCTGGCGACGCGCACCGTAGACTTGGTGCGGGTGGCAGGAACAGGCCGGACCGGGCTGGCGACGCGCACCGTAGGTTTGGTGCGAGTGGCAGGAACAGGCCGGGTCGGGCTGGCGACGCGCACCGTAGACTTGGTGCGGGTGGCAGGAACAGGCCGGACCGGGCTGGCGACGCGCACCGTCGGTTTGGTGCGAGTGGCAGGAACAGGCTGGACCAGGACGACGACGCACCCCGTAGGCTTCGTGCGTGGAGCAGGGACAGGCCGGGCAGGGCTGTCGACGCACACCGTAGACTTGGTGCGTAGAGCAGGAACAGGCCGGGCAGGGCTGTCGACGCACACCGTAGACTTGGTGCGTAGAGCAGGAACAGGCCGGGCAGGGCTGTCGACGTACACCATAGACTTGGTGCGTAGAGCAGGAACAGGCCGGGCAGGGCTGTCGACGCACACCGTAGACTTGATGCGTAGAGCAGGAACAGGCCGGGCAGGGCTGTCGACGCACACCGTAGACTTGGTGCGTAGAGCAGGAACAGGCCGGGCAGGGCTGTCGACGCACACCGTAGACTTGGTGCGTAGAGCAGGAACAGGCCGGGCAGGGCTGTCGACGCACACCGTAGACTTGGTGCGTAGAGCAGGAACAGGCCGGGCAGGGCTGTCGACGCACACCGTAGACTTGGTGCGTAGAGCAGGAACAGGCCGGGCAGGGCTGTCGACGTACACCGTAGACTTGGTGCGTAGAGCAGGAACAGGCCGGGCAGGGCTGTCGACGCACACCGTAGACTTGGTGCGTAGAGCAGGAACAGGCCGGGCAGGGCTGTCGACGCACACCGTAGACTTGGTGCGTAGAGCAGGAACAGGCCGGGCCGGGCTGGCGACGCGCACCGTAGACTTGGTGCGGGTGGCAGGAACAGGCCGGGCTGGCGACGCACACCGTAGGCTTGATGCGAGAAGCAGGAACAGGCCGGGCTGGGCTGGCGACGTACACCGTAGGCTTAGTACGTGGAGCAGGAACCGGCCGGGCTGGACTGGCGACGCACACCGTGGGCTTGGTGCGTGGAGTAGGAACAGGCCGGTCCGTACCGGGAACACACACCACTGGCCTTAACCGGGGATCAGGAACGGGCCGGACCGGACTGGTAACACACATCAGTCTCTCACGCCGTGCCACAACAACTTCCCTCCCTCTACTCGCCAATGGCTCCCGTAATCCGGTAGCCTTCTCTCCACGTCTCCCTGTGGCAGCCTCCTGCTGCCCAGCCGCCCAAGCCATGTGCCCCCCCCAAAAAACTTTTTGGGGTTGCCTCTCGTCCTTCCGACGATGACCCTGCTGACGCCTTTGCTCCTCTCTCGCCAGGGCCTTGATCCTCCCCCAAGGTCCCTTGCCCCCGAGCATGTCCTCCCAGGACCACGATTTGCCCACCTGGGCCATCGCCAGCCTCTCGATCTCCTTACCCGGCGCTTCCTCCCATGTCCAGTCTCCTTGCTCCTGGACACGCTGCTTGGTCCTTTTTTGGTGGGTTTTTCTGTCACGATCGTCTTCAAAAGGAGTGGACCAAGGCGCAGCGTGTGAAACGAACATGACTTTATTATATTAAAGTATCTAAATACAAACAAAACACGACTCGTGAAGTCCACGGTTACACTGACCGCATAAGGAACAAAAACCCACAAACACAAGGTGAACACAGACAGTTTAAATATGGCTCCCAATCAGAGACAACGAGCCAACAGCTGACACTCGTTACCTCTGATTGGGAGTCACTCAAACAAAGAAATACAACAACCTAGAAATAGACACAACAGAACTACCAACATAGAAATAAACACATAGAATGCACACACCCTGGCTCAACATAATGAGTCCCAGAGCCAGGGTGTGACAGAGAGGTTGGAGTCTGTTTGATTGAGTGTGTGGACAGGTGTCTTTTATACAGGTAACGAGTTCAAACAGGTGCAGTTAATACAGGTAATGAGTGGAGAACAGGAGGGCTTCTTAAAGAAAAACTAACAGGTCTGTGAGATCTGTGAGATAGAAATTACAGACCTCTACATGCTTTGTAAGTAAGAAAACCTGCAAAATCGGCAGTGTATCAAATACTTGTTCTCCCCACTGTATATATATATATATATATATATATATATATATATATATATATATATATATATATATATATACTGTATACTGTATATACAGTACCAGTCAACAGTTTGGACACACCTACTAATTCAAGGGTTTTTCTTTACTTTTACTATTTTCTACATTGTACAATAATAGTGAAGACATCAAAACTATGAAATAACACATATGGAATCATGTAGTAATAAAAAAAGTGTTAAACAAATCAAAATATATTGCCACCCTTTGCCTTAATGACAGCTTTGCACACTCGTGGCATTCTCTCAGCCAGCTTCATGAGGTTGTCACATGGAATGCATTTCAATTAACAGGTGTGCCTTGTTAAAAGTTAATTTGTGGAATTTCTTTCCTTCTTAATGTGTTTGAGACAATCAGTTGTGTTGTGACAAGGTAGGGTTGGTATATCAGAAGATAGCCCTATTTGGTAAAAGACCAAGTCCATAGTATGGCAAGAACAGCTCAAATAAGCAAAGAGAAACTATATTTAGATTTGTTTACTACATGATTCCATATGTGTTATTTCATAGTTTTGATGTCTTCACTATTATTCTACAATGTAGAAAATAGTAAAAATAAAGAAAAACCCTTGAATGAGTAGGTGTGTCCCAACTTTTGACTGGTACTGTATATATACTGTATACAGCCTCCCGAGTGGCGCAGTGGTCTAAGGCACTGCATCGCAGTGCTAGCTGTGCCACTAGAGATCCTGGTTCGAATCCAGGCTCTGTCGTAGCCGGCCGCAACCGGGAGACCCATGGGGCGGCGCACAATTGGCCCAGCGTCGTCCAGGGTAGGGGAGGGAATGGCCGGCAGGGGATGTTGGTAGAGCATGGCGTTTGCAACGCCAGGGTTGTGGGTTCGATTCCCACGGGGGGGGGGCCAGTATGAAAAAATAAAAAAATATAATGTATGCACTCACTAACTGTGATCCTAAATATAAACCATCAACTTAGTGAATACCATTGGTGTTTAATATGAGGGTTTCAGCATGAAATAACCTTTATTTATTTTTTTACACACTTTTATTTATTTGACTATGTCAATATGTCTTTGTTGAAAATGTTTTGTTGCCAAACTGGTGGCAGTTGTGGAAAAAAGTCAATTGTTTGAAGTGTTGCAGAGTTAATAGAAAATAATGCTTTTGTTGATTAGATGCTTTTTTCATTAATTAGTCTATTTTCTCTTGAACCATATGGTCTAACCACTAGAAACTCATGGACAATATGGACACAGATATAAAAAATGAATACTATATTATGAATACACTTTTTGAAATTACCATAGATTGCCATAGATTACCAACAATTCCGGTAACTTTGGTAAATTACCGGTAACTTTGCAACCCTACCTCTCTCTCTCGCTCGGTCTTGGTCAGGTTGATCTGTTTTAGGATCTGCGATCGCTGTTCCATCACCAGGGTCTTCTCATAGGTGTAGGCTGAGATGTCGCTGTCGTGCTGAGAGAGGAGAAGGCCTGGGTTAGTGTATTGAGGATGGCCAGATACACCAGGTGTCCTATGGATGTCATATGGACAACTTTGTGGTTGGTGTCATCAGTCTACTGGATGGACAGCAGCACCGCAAGGAACATGGGAGACAGCTAACACACTTTCATACATAATACAATGATGATTCATATTATATCAACTATGTCATATGATCCATACAGCCAATATTCAAGACAACATTTTGAGTCAACAATTAACACGTAAACTCCCATAGTGTATCTTTAATCTGAAACGGTCATAGACAGACATGGAGTCTAACCATTTCCACCACTTCAACCTCGGCATCGATACGCAGGTGGTACAGGAAGGTGGTCAGGTCTTTCTTCATCTGGATGCTGTTGTCGTCCATCTGGGCCACGGTGAAGATGCGCATCCTGCACTTCCTCCACACCTATTAGTAGAAAAGACCAGTGTAACCTGCTCATCTTTAACCTGTTATACAGTAATCTGCACTTCCTCCACACCTGTCGGTAGGGAAGACCATTGTAACCTGCTCATCTATAACCTGTCATACAGTATTCCGGTTAGAACCTTCATGACGATGTATAGAAACTGCCATAGCATGCGTATTGATTAGTTAACAAACTGATTGTACGAATGCCCTGCACTATAGTAAAAATGTTACATTGCACCTTACTATAAAACTGAGTGCATGACTAGTTATATATTTAAGCAATAAGGCCCGAGGGGGTGTGGTATATGGCCAATATACCACAGCTAAGGGCTGTTCTTAAGCACGACGCAACGCGGAGTGCCTGGACACAGCCCTTAGCCGAGGTATATTGGCCATACACCACAAACCCCAGAGGTGCCTTATTGCTATTATAAACTGGTTACCAACGTAATTAGAACAGTAAAAATACATGTATACGGTCTGATGTACCACGGCTGTCAGCCAATCAGCATTCAGGGCTCGAACCACCCAGTTTATAAATAGACTTTAATAATGCCTATATAAAACATGGCCAATGCAATGCGACCCATGTCTCAGGGAGGGCGTGTGGTGGGCAGCCTGCCTTGTGCTGGCGCAGAAGGAAAGGCAGCAGCATCAGCATGCCTCCATCATGGACAATCCACCACACATCAATGTGGCCCTCTGAGAAGCGCTCTCCATTGGACGGGAAGGCAGCGATGTTCTTGGGCACCAGCAGGGCCAGGTGGGCGGCTGTGGTCTCCCGAACCAGCTCTACAGGACAGGACAGAGAGGGAAGAGGGGGGAGTTTGTCTAATATGAGTCTGATGATCACTCAATAACCTTTATGGAAGATCTTGTGAAGATCCGATAGTTCATGTAACATCCTGTATAGGTAGAATATGGATTAAAGTGATGATCTTGTGTACAAAAAGACAAAACATAAAGATGATCGTTAATGATATGTCTACAACCTCCCCCAAAGATCCTGATTTGAAGTTCAACCGACAGATCTGATTCTTCATTGTACGGTGCAAAATTGACCAGAATTTACTTAGAAGGGTAACATGATAATAAGACAGTAATAACCTAGATAAATAACGTGTTTGTTTTTCCTACCCCTCCTTTTACCCCCCCATCCTACTTGACCATCCACCCTTGACCCCCTCTGTGACCCACCGATGAAGTCCCTCCAGGTCTGGTGGTCGTCAGCCTGCTTCCAGTTGCGCGGCCAGCTGACCAGGACCGTGTTGTGCATGAGACCGCCCAGTCCACTGGCCTGGAGCAGATGGGAGGTGGCGTCGCGCATGTTGGATGAGATGGTGACCTGGCAGAAGCCCTTCACCTTCTCTGTCTCCATCAGCTTACGCAGAGACTGGAGGGGAAGGGGGCGGGGATGAGAGAGAGAATGAAGGGCAGAAGAGAGAGGGAGGGAGAGGGGGAGGGTGAGTAGAGAGGGGATGAGAGAGAGAGAGAGAGAGAGAGAGAGAGAGAGAGAGAGAGAGAGAGAGAGAGAGAGAGAGAGAGAGAGAGAGAGAGAGAGAGAGAGAGAGAGAGAGAGAGAGAGAGAGAGAGAGAGAGAGAGAGAGAGAGAGAGAGCAGTGTAAGGGAACCAACTAAGCCACAGAGGGCAATAAGGGTCAACAACTTGCCCAGCAATTGAAGGGTGAAATGGACGGTGGTAACACTGATTTTAGGTACAGCTTCATTTTAAGTGTTTTAAGTGTGGATATTGGAACAGAGTCACAGGATCAAGTCTAAAGCAGTCCAGATCGGAGAGTAGTGCTGTTTGTGTGATATGCAGTGGGATGCCATGGGATCTGCCTGGTATCTAACCTGCTCTGCTCGCTGGGCCTGGGGGTGGTTCTCCAGGTAGGTGCCTGCCAAGGCAGTGCCCACGATGGTCAGCCCTTTGCCCGCTTTCAGCTGGTTGGTCAGCGAGAGCAGGCGAGGCTGCTCCACATTCTGCTCCACATCCGTACTGACCAACACCAGCAGCTGAGGCCTGGAGGGAGACAGAGGGAGTTGCAGATGGAAAAGAAGGAAGGAAGGAAGGAAGGAAGGAAGGAAGGAAGGAAGGAAGGAAGGAAGGAAGGAAGGAAGGAAGGAAGGAAGGAAGGAAGGAATAGGAGGAAGGGTTTTAACGTGTTGCAAAACAAATACGTATACTTCTGTCATTCCAGTAAAGCATTTTCAGTTGAATTTAAAGTGTAGCACAGAGATTTGAAAGATAGAAAGGTAGAGAACAAGTGAAATAAAGAGAGAGAAAAGCAAGGAAGAGTGCACTGAGGTTATCACGAGTATGTTCAAAAAATTATTATTGTCTGTTACATGACAGTAGCTCAAAATTTATAAAAATAATTTAAATGGAATGCTACACATGCACAGACATGTCGTTCATTTCCATGTTTATTAGATAGGTGACACAAAATGGCCTGTGTAGTTATTTATGTGGTTTTATCTGCGTACACTGCAGACCTGGGTTAAAATACTATTTCAGGTATTTCAATGACTTTTTATGAAATTTCAAAACAAATATTCAGATAAGCTTCATTTGAAAAAACAAGTAGTTGAATATTGGAATGTATTTGAAAACACTATTTGGAAAGTATTGTCATGTGTTTACCATTAATTCAAATACATATTGTTGGAAGTATTTGAAAGACAGTATTTTCAAATAAATATTGTAATTTAGTATGTATTGTTATTTGGTATGTATTTGAAAATAGGTCTTATTTCACTTTTTAAATCACAATATACAGCCCTTACTTTACATTGGTGTCTCATGAAAGAGGACAAGATGCCATGTTACATTTAAAAAACATCAGGGTTTGTGTAGTGATCTGGTCTGAAGATAAGCCCTCCAATGCTGAAAAGCCGCGCCACAGCTGCAGTGGATGCTGGGACATGCAGGTACTCAGCAGCAACTCTGTTCAGTGTTGGGTATTTGTGTCTTCCAGAATTTCAGAGGATCAGTAGTTGGTGAAGATATGGGATGTAAAGTATTTGAGGGAATTAGAAATATTTTTGGTTTCAAATAGTCTTCCAGGAAAATATTTGAAAATACTTTCAAATACAATTTAGTATACTTTATTTTTATTTTTATAACAATTCAAATACAAAAATAAAAGTATTTGTTTTGGGCTGTGTATTTGAAAATACTCAAATATACAGAAAAAAGTATTTTAAATACCAGATATTCAAATACACAAGTATTTGAACCAGGAGTTGGAACTAGGGTTGCAAAGGGAGGGTATACTACTGGAAACGTTCTAAGTTTGCCAGTAAACTACTAGAATTTTGGTTTCTTTCAAGGATTTTATGTAATCTGTCACAAGACATCTAGTGGCCCTTATGGGTACTTCAGAGCAGGTGTTCCTAATGTTTTGTACACTCAGTGTATAAACCATCAACTTAGCGAATACCATTGGTGTTTAATATGAAGTTTTCAGCATGAAATATCCTTTAAATATTTTTTTTACAAACGTTTCTATATTTTACTATGTCAATATGTATTTGTTGTCAATGTTTTAGCATCAAACTGCTGGCAGTTGTTTAAAACGTCAATAGTTGGAAGGGTTGCAGAGTTAATAAAAAAAAATGCCATTGTTGGTTAGATGCTTTTTCCATTAATAAGGCTGTTTTCTCTTGAACCATGTGGTCTATCTTTGCTTTATCTTGGCCAGGTCGCAGTTGTAAATGAGAACTTGTTCTCAACTGGCTTACCTGGTTAAATAAAGGTTAAATAAAAAAATTAAAAATGTACTAGAACCTCATGGACAATATGTACACAGATATAGTACATTAATACTATATATGAATCATTAAAAAAAAAAGTTATTCAAGTATAAATGACCAAAGTTGCGATAGATTGCCATAGATTTTCTGTTAATTACCAAAATTACTGAAGATTCCGGTAACTTATACTTAAAGTATCGGTAGCTTTGCAACCCTAGTTGGAACATAAATAATGTCCACTTGTTCCGTTCCGAGCAGAACCCCTATTTATTTTCTTCCATTATGGTGTTCCAACCAGAAAATAAAATTCTGAACCGGTTCGAACAAAAAATATGGAATGGTTCATATAGTTCCTTTTCGTTCATCTTTTTACCTGTAAAATCAACCATGTTTTTACATTTAGCTCATTCATTTACTCCCCCAATTAGTGCCGATAGAGAAGCTTGCTGTGGAACGGGTAAGATGGTTGATTGGTCAACTAAGTGCAGGCGCGAGATGCGACTGAAATTTCACGGGTAGAGAGAGAGCAAGAGAGAGGTGTGGACATGGAGGGGGCTTGGTTTAAGACGCTGAACATCATGGCATGACGTGAATTGGAATGTGTTTAGGCTATTACTAGCATTATAACTTCACCGAATCACAGAATTATATACTAGACATTAGGAATATTTGTGGAACTGAAAATAACATTATTAACCAGTTCTCATTATTTGAAAATAACGGTTATGTTCCGGAACACTAGAGATCACTTTCATTCCCAGTTCTGGTTCCTCTGAAAATGTCATTATTTTTCGTTTTTCAGTTCTGTTTCCTGAAGCAGTTCCAACCCCTGATTTGAACCCAGGTCTGGTACACTGTGTGTGTGTTTGTGTGTGTGTTTGTGTGTGTTTGTGTGTGTTTGTGTGTGCACGTCTCACCTCCAGTTTTTGGTGTGCGCCGGCCCCTCGTCCAGCCTCATCAGAGCATATCGGGCGGCGCTGAGAGAAATGCCTCGTATCCCATCACCCCACTCTTTCTCCGCCCTGTCACACAATCACACACCAAGGTTATATTATTCAATCATGTCACAACTAATGGTATTACATAGTGATTATTACACCATTAAAAGTCTAATAACTAGGCCTATGTGTTATTACATGTCTATTACAAATTAAAATGACAATATTATAACATTGTTATTCAATGAACTGCACAGGCTTCTAACACATCTAAATGTCAAACCTATTTTCACCGTCCGGTAGGCTATCAGTTTAGGGAGTCATAAGAATTGTGTGAGCATGGGTCTTTAAAAATCGTCGCTTAAAAAAGTTGTTTAAAAATCAGCCTGGGAGGCATCGCTGCAAAAGTCCCTTGTACCGCTTTAAAGCCTCTCTTCCCATATACAGAATGCTAAGTCGTTGTTAGCCAAGCTCTGTTTTCAACCAGCTTTACCATCAAGTCATGTAATTGCAACCCAAGCCATTGTCTCACCACAACAAGCCATAACACTAAACTGTCCAAACAGTGGAAACCCCAATCAACACATTTCCCCTTTAACTGGCCTGACTGAATGATGGTTGATAGGATTTTTTATCGCCCTCCCAATACACAGACACACACACACACACACACACACACACACACACACACACACACACAGCCAGCGAATCCAATCTGTCTCAGGGGTCACGCTACACTCACCCGTGGAACTCGATATACTTGTAGATACTGCCAGCGATCACCATGGCAACGATGGCGTAGAACCAGGAACAGATGAACATGAGTGATAGACACAGACTCATGCCCAGGAAGGACAGGGCCCTGTAAAGAGACACAAACAGAGAAAGGATTAGATACACACGTACAGAATGCACACACACACACACACACACACACACACACACACACGCACACACACACACACACGCAGACATACAGTACATACAATATATATACTGTACATTAAACAGTATAAAAACACACGCACGCTTGTATGTGTGTGAGTGTGTGTGTGTGCGCAGCTCACCTCCAGTTCTTGGTGTGAGCCAGCCCCTCCTTCAGCCTCATCAGTGCATATCGGGCAGCGCTGAGAGAAAGAACTCACATTTCTCTCAGCGCCACCCGATACAGTCTGACGAGGCTGGACGAAGGGCCGGCGCACACCAAGCACTAGAGGTGAGACGTGCGTGCACGCACACACACACACACACACACACACATTCAAGGCCCTTGTATCATCTCTCAGGAGGCGTTCCTTTGATGGGATTTTGTGGGACTCACCAGTGATAGAACTTGAAGCGTGGCCTCCAGTTAGGCGTCCTCAGGAGGGTTTGCAAGGCACAGGCCAGGTTCACAAACATGTAGCACATCAAAAAGAACCTACACAACAGAAACAAAGCCTTCAGCCATGGCAAAAAGCGAGAGAGACAGCAATGTGGCTTACATACCATTTCTGTTTATTTGGAAACATGTTGTATGTCTATAAGGCACCAATTACTTGCTTATAAACTGCTTATAAGCTTTTAACCAAATAAAAACCATTCTCAGATGTTAATACTATAGTAAATCATGGCATTACGTTAAGTATTATGAACAAAAATATAAACGCAACATGTAAAGTTCTGGTCCCATGTTTCATGAGCAGAAATCAAAGATCCCAGAAATTGTACATATGCCCAAAAAGCTTATTTCTCTCAATTTGTTTGGGGGGATTATTTAAGATACTCTGAAGAGGTAGGGTTTCCGGTGCTTTCGGAAGATGGGAAGGGACTGCTTTCCTAGCTTCAAAGGTAAGCTGCTTCCACCATTGGGGTGCCAGGACAGAGAAGAGCTTGGACTGGACTGAGTGGGAGGGCCTAGAGACCAGAGGTGGCAGAACGGAGTGCTCGGGTTGTGATGTAGGGTTTGAGCATAGCCTGAAGGTAGGGAGGGGCAGTTCCTCTTGCTGTTCCGTAGGCAAGCACCATGGTCTTGTAGTTGATGCGAGCTTTGACTGGAAGCCAGTGGAGTGTGCGGAGGAGCGGGGTGACATGGGAGAGCTTGGGAAGGTTGAAAACCAGGCGGGCTGCAGCGTTCTGGTTAAATTGCACGGTTTGATGGCACGAGCGGGGAGCCCAGCCAACAGCGAGTTGCAGTAGTCCAGACGGGAGATGACAAGTGCCTGGATTAGGACCTGCGCCGCTTCCTGTGTGAGGTAAGGTCGTACTCTACGGATCTTGTAGAGCATGAACCTGCAGGAGCGAGTCACTGCTTTGATGTATGCAGAGAACAACAGGGTGTTGTCCTGGGTCACGCCAAGGTTCTTTGCACTCTCGGAGGGCGAAATTGTGGATGTCAACCGTGATGGAGAGGTCTTTGAGTGGGCAGGCCTTCCCCGGGAGGAAGAGCAACTCCATCTTGTTGAGGTTGAGCTTGAGGTGGTGGGCCGACATCCATGTTGAGATATCTGCCAGGCACGCAGAGATGCGTGTCGCCACCTGGGTGTCAGAAGGGGGGAAGGAGAAAATGATAGGAGAGACCATGTGAGGATATGCTGGAGCCGAGTGACTTGGTGTATAGAGAGAAGAGGAGAGGACCTAGAACCGAGCCCTGGGGGACACCAGTAGCAAGATGGAGCCTGAGAAGCTGGTTATACAGTGCATTCGGAAAGTATTACGTTACAGCCTTATTCTAAAATGGATTAAATTGTACCCCCCCCTCCCCCCCCCCCATCAATCTAAACACAATACCCCACAATAACAAAGCAAAAACTGTTTTATTTTTATTGTTGCTATTTATTCCAAATAAAATACTGAAATACCTTATTTACATACGTATTCAGACCCTTTGCTATGAGACTCAAAATTGAGCTCAGGTTCATCCTGTTTCCATTGATCATCCTTGAGATGTTTCTACAACTTGATTGGAGTCCACTTGTGGTAAATTCAATTGATTGGACATGATTTGGAAAGGACACACCTGTCTATAAGGTCCCACAGTTGACAGTGCATGTCAGAGCAAAAATCAAGCCATGAGGTCAAAATAATTGTCCGTAGAGCTCCGAGACAGTATTGTGTCGAGGCACAGATCTGGGGAAGGGTACCAAAAGATTTCTGCAGCATTCAAGGTCCCCAAGAACACAGTGGCCTCCATCATTCTTAAATGGAAGAAGTTTGGAACCACCAAGACTTTGCCAAACTGAGCAATTGGGGGAGCAGGGCCTTGGTCAGGGAGGTGACCAAGAACCCGATGGTCACTCTAACAGAGCTTTTGAGTTCCTCTGTGGAGATGGGAGATACTTCCAGAAGGACATCCATCTCTGCAGCACTCTACCAATTAGGCCTTTACGGTAGAGTGGCCAGACGGAAGCCACTCCTCAGTAAAGGGCACATGACAGCCCGCTTGGAATTTGCCAAAAGACACCTAAAGACTCTCAGACCATGAGAAACAAGATTCTCTGGTCTGATGAAACCAAGATTGAACTCTTTGGTCTGAATGCCAAGCGTCACGTCTGGAGGAAACCTGGCACCATCCCTAAGGTGAATCATGGTGGTGGCAGCATCATGATGTGGGGATGTTTTTCAGCGGCAGGGACTGGGAGACGAATGGAGCAAAGAAAGACGAACGGAAAAGGGAAAGCGGGAAAGACGAACGGAGCAAAGTACAGAGAGATCCTTGATGAAAACCTGCTCCAGAGCGCTCAGGACCTCAGACTGGGGCAAAGGTTCACCTTCCAACAGGACAACGACCCTGAGCACACAGCCAAGACAACGCAGGAGTGGCTTCGGGACAAGTCTCTGAATGTCCTTGAGTAGCCCAGCCAGAGCCCGGACTTGAACCCGATCTAACATCTCTGGAGAGACCTGAAAATAGCTGCGCAGCAACGCCCCTCATCCAACTGACAGAGCTTGAGAGGATCTGCAGAGAAAAATGGGAGACACTCCCCAAATACAGGTGTGCCAAGCTTGTAGTGTCATACCCAAGAAGACTCAAGGCTGTAATCGCTACCAAAGGTGCTTCAACAAAGTACTGAGTAAAGGGTCTGAATACTTATGTAAATGTGATATTTTCGTTTTTTATTTTCAATAAATTAGCAAACATTTCTAAAAACCAGTTTTTGCTTTGTCATTATGAGGTATTGTGTGTAAATTGATGAGGGGAAAAAACTATTTAATCAATTTTCGAATAAGGCTGTAACCTAACAAAATGTGGAAAAAATCAAGGGGTCTGAATCCTTTCCGAAGAGGTGAAACCACCCCACCCTCCAATACAGCCACTGATTACTAAAACAAGTCACAAATTGCCCTGCCCCTTGATCCTTGTTGATGTGTCAACAATCATCCGCAAGTTATGAGCAGTCAGCACTTCACACACCAAGTAGGCTACTGGTAAGACAGGCAGCACTTAAAGTAGATGGCCCTAGCTAGCAAAAATACTGTACTAGATCACAACAGATAAAGACAAAAATTATACTTATCACGGTCCCGCTTTAAATTACATGCAGATAATAAAGGCTTCATAAAGCCTTCATAAAGTCTTCATAAACATTACATAAATGTGTCACAAATCATCTATAACCGTATGTCATGCTCTATAAAGGGTTCATAAATGTGGGATAACTGTGTGACATAACCATCAATGTCAAATTTGAAATAACCCATTATGTCAAATATGACATAAACCTGTGTTTTATAAAGGGTGGCAGAAGCACTGCATAATAAAGGCTTTATAAATCATATTACATTTAGGCTTCACATTTATAAACTTGGCATGCATCTTGGCAGAGCATAGTGGGTTTTATTCCCGGGACCACCCATACGTAAACATGTATGCATGAATGACTGTAAGTCGCTTTGGATAAAAGTGTCTGCTAAATTGTATATATTATATTATATTACTCTAAAACATTTCTAGGATGGCCCAACCTCTTTCCCTCTTGGGTGCATAGCGAATATTGGACCTGACCTCAAATTTCCCCAAAATGCTGTGCTGCAGGATGACACACTCTCTAAAGTGCAATCAGCAAAAAAGGTTGGTAGGGCCTTGTAAAATCGGTAAAGATTTTTTCCCAAATTCTGTTTCTCGGTTTTGTTTTTCCAGGTTGAAGATTCCCCCCCACCAAAATCTGGTTTCCCCACACTTTTTTCCACACTTTTTTTAAATAGAAAAACAATAAAATTTGATTTTCTGTGTTCACAACAATGGTTAAACCACATCAGGGGACAACGTTTGAGGTCTGGGAAATTTGTTACACATTATTCTTTTTTTGTGTAGTTGCCTTTTAATTCAGTGTGCATGTCCTGCACTGTTGTTTCATTAGCTGTGTTTCTGTAGAGCAGTAAGGGTACATGTGATGAGTTTGCAAATCAAATGCCCACTTGTGGTGCAACTGGACAGCAAAAAACAAGTAAGTTAACCTTTATTAATTGTAATTTAAATTAGTTTGTAATAGTTAAGTGCTGAGTTAGTGTCACGACTTCCTCCGAAGCTGCCTCTCCTTGTTCGGGCAGGCTTCGGCGTTCGTCGTCACCGGCCTTCTAGCCACTGCCGCTCCTCATATCTTCATTCCATTTGTTTTGTCATGTTTATTACACACACCTGGTTCATATCCCCTCATCAATACATGTATAAGTGTTCCCTCTGCCCCCTGGTCTTTGTGTGTGTGTTTGTTTATTGTAGAGGGGATTATAGCTCGGTGGAGCTCGATTATATTGTGTCTCGCTGGGTTGTTCACCCGTGTGCCTTATTTTCCCCAGTGTGCCGTTTGTCCGCACTGGTGTGTATTACGCTTTGCTGCATAACTCTGTTTATTGATTAAACCATTCCGTGGACCGGGTCCGGGAGCATTCGAAGCGATGGATCGGGTTCTCCAGGTCGTCCAACAGCTGGAGGGGAGAGGACCCGACCCTTCAGGACCAGCTGAGCTACCGGATCCAGCCACCCACACCTCAGCACCCAGAGGGATTCACCTTTCCTGACCGAGGGAGCGGGAGAAGGTGTCCGCCCTCGTCTCCTGCCTCTCGGCCAAAGCCCTGGAGTGGGCCAACGCGGTCTGGAGTGAAGGAGGAGCCAACTATGGAGAGTTCGCTCGCCTCTTTCGGGCCGTCTTTGATCACCTTCCCGAAGGGAGAAAGGCGGGCGAGCGGCCCAGCACTGCACGGTATGGCTTGTTATATTGTTGTGTGTGTGTTTGTGTACTGAGGAACATGTAACTTGCTCCCAGAAGAAAGTCACTTTCAATTTCCTTCTCAAAGTAAGTGTTTCTTGGCGTAACGTCGTCCCCAGACTATTGCTATTACAGCACGTACAGTGGGGAAAAAAAGTATTTAGTGAGCCACCAATTGTGCAAGTTCTCCCATTTAAAAAGATGAGAGAGGCCTGTAATTTTTTTTCTCAAGAAAATCACATTGTAGGATTTTTTATGAATTAATTTGCAAATGATGGTGGAAAATAAGTATTTGGTCAATAACAAAAGTTTCTCAATACTTTGTTATATACCCTTTGTTGGCAATGACACAGGTCAAACGTTTTCTGTAAGTCTTCACAAGGTTTTCACACACTGTTGCTGGTATTTTGGCCCATTCCTCCATGCAGATCTCCTCTAGAGCAGTGATGTTTTGGGGCTGTCGCTGGGCAACACGGACTTTCAACTCCCTCCAAAGATTTTCTATGGGGTTGAGATCTGGAGACTGGCTAGGCCACTCCAGGACCTTGAAATGCTTCTTACGAAGCCACTCCTTCGTTGCCCGGGCGGTGTATTTGGGATCATTGTCATGCTGAAAGACCCAGCCATATTTCATCTTCAATGCCCTTGCTGATGGAAGGAGGTTTTCACTCAAAATCTCACGATACATGGCCCCATTCATTCTTTCCTTTACACGGATCAGTCGTCCTGGTCCCTTTGCAGAAAAACAGCCCCAAAGCATGATGTTTCCACCCCCATGCTTCACAGTAGGTATGTTGTTCTTTGGATGCAACTCAGCATTCTTTGTCGTCCAAACACGACGAGTTGAGTTTTTGCCAAAAAGTTATATTTTGGTTTCATCTGACCATATGACATTCTCCCAATCCTCTTCTGGATCATCCAAATGCACTCTAGCAAACTTCAGACGGGCCTGGACATGTACTGGCTTAAGCAGGGGGACACGTCTGGCACTGCAGGATTTGAGTCCCTGGCGGCGTAGTGTGTTACTGATGGTAGGCTTTGTTACTTTGGTCCCAGCTCTCTGCAGGTCATTCACTAGGTCCCCCGTGTGGTTCTGGGATTTTTGCTCACCGTTCTTGTGATCATTTTTACCCCACGGGGTGAGATCTTGCGTGGAGCCCCAGATCGAGGGAGATTATCAGTGGTCTTGTATGTCTTCCATTTCCTAATAATTGCTCCCACGGTTGATTTCTTCAAACCAAGCTGCTTACCTATTGCAGATTCAGTCTTCCCAGCCTGGTGCAGGTCTACAATTTTGTTTCTGGTGTCCTTTGACAGCTCTTTGGTCTTGGCCATAGTGGAGTTTGGAGTGTGACTGTTTGAGGTTGTGGACAGGTGTCTTATTTAATAATTTAAACTGATAACAGTTCAAACAGGTGCGATTAATACAGGTAACGAGTGGAGGACAGAGGAGCCTCTTAAAGAAGAAGTTACAGGTCTGTGAGAGCCAGAAATCTTGCTTGTTTGTAGGTGACCAAATACTTATTTTCCACCATCATTTGCAAATAAATTCATTAAAAATCCTACAATGTGATTTTCTGGATTTCTTTTTCTCAATTTGTCTGTCATAGTTGACGTGTACCTATGATGAAAATTACAGGCCTCTCTCATCTTTTTAAGTGGGAGAACTTGCACAATTGGTGGCTGACTAAATACTTTTTTCCCCCACTGTATAAGCCTGGGATATCAACCATTCAAAGTTGGCCTTAGTAGGAGTGATCATAGAATTCTATGGGAGTGACCTTACTGAGTAAAGTACACTATATATACAAAAGTATATAGACACCCATTCAAATTAGTGGATTCGGCTATTTCAGCCACACCCGTTGCTGACAGGTGTATAAAATCAAGCACACAGCCATGGAATCTCCACAGACAAACATTGGCAGTAGAATGGCATTACTGAAGAGCTCTGTGACTTTCAACGTGGCACCGTCACAGGATGCCGCCTTTCCAACAAGTCAGTTAGTAAAATATCTGCCCTGCTAGAGCTGCCCCGGTCAACTGTAAGTGCTGTTATTGTGAAGTGGAAACATCTAGGAGCAACAACGGCTCAGCCGCGAAGTGGTAGGCCACACAAGCTCACAGAACGGGACTGCCGAGTGCTGAAGTGCGTAGCATGTAAAAATTGTCTGTCTTCGGTTGCAACACTCACTACCAAGTTCCAAACTGCCTCTGGAAGCAACGTCAACACAAGAACTGTTCGTCGGGAGCTTCATGAAATGGGTTTCCATGGCCGAGCAGCTGTACACAAGCCTAAAATCACCATGCGCAATGCCAAGCGTCGGCTGGAGTGGTGTAAAGCTCGGCGCCATTGGACTCTGGAGAAGTGGAAACGCGCTCTCTGGAGTGATGAATCACGCTTCACCATTTAGATTTTAAACCTAACCATAACTAATGAAGGCCAAGTTTTATGCGTTGGTCCACCAGACCGTCCATGCATTTGGGAAGAAGTGTCTGGGACCGAGATTAGGTGTAGTGTGACTAACATGACTTCACTTTAGAGCGTGTGCCATCTTTCAGCACAACATGTCACCCTTTATAAAACACATGTTTATATCATATTCGACATAGTGGGTTATGTCACATTTGACATTGGTGAGTATGTCACACAGTTATGCCAGATTTATGAACCCTTTATAAAGCATGACCTACTGTTATAGATGCTTTGTAACACATGTATGTAGTTCTTATGAAGGCTTTATGAAGCCTTTATAAGCTGAACGTAATTTAAAGCAGGACCCTTATCACTCCTGGAGATATCAGGAGTCCTCTAGCTATAGAATGAAGCACACTGAGATGGAGCCTGAGAAGCTGGTTAAAAGAGGTGAAACCACTCCCCCTCCAATACAGCCACTAAAACAAGTCCCAAATTGCCCTGCCCTTTGACCCTGGTTGATGTGTCAACAATCATCTGCAAGTTATGAGCAATCAGCAGTTCACACACCAAGTAAGGTACTGGGAAGACAGGCAGCACTTAAAATAGATCGCCCTAGCTAGCGAAAAGACAGTACTAGAAAACAGATAAAGACAAAAATTATACTTATCAGGAGTCTTCTAGCTATACTGTTAGTGAGCATTTCTACTTTGCCAAGATAATCCATCCAACTGACAGGTGTGGCATATCAAGAAGCTGATTAAACAGCATGACCATTACACAGGCCACTCTAAAATGTGCAGTTTTGTCACACAACACAATGCCACAGATGTCTCAAGTTTTGAGGGAGTGTGCAATTGGCATGCTGACTGCAGGAATGTCCACCAGAGCTGTTGCCAGAGAATTAAATGTTCATTTCTCTACCAACGTTGTTTAGAGATTTTGGCAGTACGTCCAACCGGCCTCAAAACCTCAGACCATGTGAAACCACGCCAGCCCAGGACCTCCACATCCAGCTTCTTCACCTGGGGGATCGTCTGAGACCAGCCACCCGGACAGCTGATGAAACTGTGGGTTTGCACAACCAACGAATTTCTGCACAAACTATCAAAAACCGTCTCAGGGAAGCACATCTTCATGCTCGTCGTCCTCACCAGGGTCTTGAACTGACTGTAGTTCGGCGTCATAACCGACTTCAGTGGGCAAATGCTCACCTGGCAGACATCATCAAGCGGTTTGCTGATGTCAACGTTGTGAACAGAGTGCCCCATGGTGGCGGTGGAGTTATGGTATGGGCAGGCATAAGCTACGGACAACGAACACAATTGCATTTTATTGATGGCAATTTGAATGCACAGAGATACCTTGACGAGATCCTGAGGCCCATTGTAGTGCAATTCATCTGCCACCATCACGTCATGTTTCAGCATGATAATGCAAGGCCACATGTCGCAAGGATCTGTACAAAATTCCTGGAAGCTGAAAATGTCCCAGTTCTTCCATGGTCTGCATACTCACCAGACATGTCACCCATTGAGCATGTTTGGGATGCTCTGGATCAACGTGTACGACAGCATTATCCAGTTGCCGCCAATATCCAGCAACTTCACACAGCCATTGAAGAGGAGTGGGACAATATTCCACAGGCCACAATCAACAGCCTGATCAACTCTATGTGAAGGAGATGTGTCGCGCTGCATGAGGCAAATCGTGGTCACACCAGATACTGACTATAACTCAGTAAAATCTTTTAAATTGTTGCATGTTGCTTTTATATTTTTGTTCAGTGTATGTGTTTAACTTTATCTTAAGTGCTGAGAACTAATTTGTCCATTGTCAGAAGTATATGTCATATTTACAGTGTCCATATTAGACAGTCCATATTAGTACAGGATGAGTGCACCTCAGCACTCATAAATAGGGCCAGGAGTTTTACCTGGCCATGTGACCTGACCAGAAAAGCTCTGGGCCCTAGTTATAGGCTGTAACTAGGATCCAGAGTTTTTCCCTGGCCAGGTCCTGTGGTGGGGAACAACTCCTGGTCCCGCTCATTGACACTCACATGGAGAGGATGGGGGCCACTGCATCCAAGGAGGCGATGAGGATCCCGATCTCACAGATACAGGCGGTCAGAAGCAGGGCCCAGGTGGGCTCCCCGTTGGCCTTCCCATGGCCAAACACCTGGCGGACACATCATCACACTGAGATGTTAGAGGGTATAGAGTTACAACATACAGTAGTTATTCCATTATTTCAAGGCAGGTTGTATGTAGATGTAACAGAGGTGTTTCGGTGAACCACGCACACGTAAGACCTGACCCTTGCCTGGGACCTGAGGATTAACATGAGTGTACACAGATACACCAACCATCAAAACATTACATGTGAACATTACATTACATGTGAAAGAAATAATTAGTGAGAGAGGGCAGGCAAGTGTGGTGTCCAATGTCACCTGAGACCGATATGAGACATGTTGACAAACCAACATAACAAATTGTCCCAGATCAGGCTTAATGCTGAATGCTGACAGAATAATCATAACAAATGTGCCCAGATCAGTGCTAATTGCTGAACGCTGACAGAATGATGAAAACAAATGGTCCCAGATCAGTCCAAAATGCTAGAATGTTGACAGAATGACTGAGACTGACCCGTAGGATGGGCACGACACCGTCCCTGGAGATGGCCTGCATGAGACGCGGGGCGCCCGTCAAGCTCTGAAGCCCCGCCCCACAGGTGGAGAAGAATGAGCCAATTACAATCACCCACGGGGATGGCCAGGCCAAGGTGCCAATGACCAGGTTGCCATTGACTCCCTCTCCAAACCTGAGGGAGATGGACATGACACCAAGCCAATCAGACATGAAGAAAGGTAGGAGGAGAGCCAATTACCAGGGTCCTATTGATTAGACACCAAACCGAAGAAAACTGACTAAAAAAGGGAGGGACTACCTGGACTACAACTGTAGTTGAATATGAACCAGGCATCGAGTACCTCAGCACTGGTAAAGCTTGACTGAGAAATATTGAAACAATTGCAGAAATCTTTGCTTATTATGCATAACGTACTTGTCCCTTAGTACCACTCCATCGATACAGGCACCGAACAGGACCACAGCGGACATGTCTTTAAGGTCACATTAAGGAAAACAGACAGACACACAAAAATACCTAGCACATAGGGACATATCCTCACTTATCTCTGCAGATTGAGAGTTACATAAAAGCGTCTGCTAAATGGCATATTATTATATTATATTACATAAGCACACAGTTCGACAGTGCTGTTATTGTTGGGTTATGTCTGATGTATTGTGGTACATGATTCATTGCTTCGTTCTGTAACAGTTACTTTGGGATAAAGAACAACATGGTTGATTTAAAATTGCAGTCGTGGAGTTATCATTCTACACATAACAAGCTTTTTCAATCAAACCTAATATATGTTTTTATGTTGAAAAGTAAAATAAAAAAGGTTTGTATAAAATAGTTATTTTACTATTGATAGACAGCATGTGAGCGACAGCTAAAAGTAATGCACTAGCCACTGAAGTCCAGAAGGGGGAGCAGTAAAAGGATACACACTATTGAGGTAGTGGTGATGGCCATGATAGTGCCGATGGGGATGGACTTTTGTGCGTCACGCAGGTCTCCAGACCGGTTGGATCCAGCCATGATCCCTGTGAAACACAAGTAGAGTGGGCACTGTAGAAAAACTCCTGCTCACACAATAACCTCCGCACATTTGCTGTGTCAACGTTTCAGTCTGAGCATTTTCTTCAAAACACAGGCAGAGGTCTATAAGAAAACTCAGATAATCAAATGGTATTCTTAGAAACTCACACAATAGCGTGTGTATGTAGATTTAAAACCTACTTTTCTTTGTCAAATTACCATAACTGAAAAATACAGCAAAATTATCCTTCTAATGACAAACTGCTTTTTGTGTAAAAACAATCATGTCTTCATATTCATCTTTGACAGTATCTTAAAAATGTTCAATGAATTGACACACATCTCCCCTATCACCCCTCTAGATAAAAAATTACCACACAAAACAACACAAAGGGTGAGTATTTTCCCTCGATCCCTTGAGGATGCGAGGAATGAGTTTCAGCTCAGTGTCTCTTCCTCTTTGCATTATCCCTTCCTCTCAGCTGACCTGTGACGGAGGGGAAGTAGATGCCGACCAGAAGGGTGAAGAAGCTGGTGATGTCGGCCAGGACGTAGCGGTTAGAGTTGGTCAGAGTTTCATCGGGGCCCTCCACGGTCGCAACCCCAATCTTGGTCACCAGATCGCCCTTCTCCAGGTAATTCCCAAATAGGTTCTCTGTGGTGGGGGGGGGGGCATGGAAGGGAGGAAGAGGGAGAAGGGGGAGCGAGAGAGGGTTGAGGGACAAGTAAATAGAGAGAAAGAGGTAGAAGGAGAGAAAGGGCAATTTAATGGTAAAGAGAGGGGGGTGGGTAAGAAGGAGAGAGAGAGAATATTATTTCTAATCGCTTGACCTTTAATTCCAGGAGCACAGTACATACAATGGGGCGGCAAATAAAGCAATTGCAGTATGCTTCCCGCAAGAGCACGCGGGTGTGTTTCCAGCATGTGTGTGTGTGCAAGCATGTGTACTGTAGGTACAGTGACCTGAGTGTAGGTGGACCAGAACAGTGCATGTTATTTGTGCTGTAGGTGTAACTGTGTTTGGAAAGAAAAAGTAGATAGCCACAAAAGAATAGCAGTAATAATAATATAATAACATAACATTAGCCTTTTAGCAAACACTTTTATTCAAAGTGAATTTCATACATGCATGCACACATTTTATGTATGGGTGACCCTGACAGGAATAGAGCCCACAATCCTGGCATTGCCAGTGCCATGCTCTACCTACTGAGCCAGAAGAAGACCAATAGTTAACTGTATTTGGTAACCTTTGAGGATGCCGCTCATGACCCCAGGGATGCCTTGGATGAAGGACACGTTGTTGTTGGCAAAGTACTCGTCACAGGTGGCGTTGAGGAAGGGAGTATCGCAGAAGATCTTCCACAGCTTGGTGGTGACTGTGCCGTTGCCACTCTCCAGTGTTTTGGCGCACACATCAAACCCTTTGGAGATCAGCGGGCGATTCCCCAGCATACAGACTCTGCGCAGCAGGGGAGATTTGTTAGTGTTTTAGTTTAGTTTATTAGGATCCCCATTAGCTACTGCACATGGAGCAGCTACTCTTCCTGGGGTCCACATAAAACATACAAATACATGACAAAGTACAGAAGAGTTATCGACAAGAACAACATATGATACACACTACGTGTGTTAGTGTGACGACCGGGAATCGAACCCCAGTTGTCCATACAGATTACTTTAGACTGAGTTAGCCACCTGAGCCGAAGCCTACGCATTGGCTTTGAGAGCTAGCACAAATCTGTGGGTATCAGTCCCCATATTGAACAGAAGAGTCCTCCCTACTGAAAATGTAACACAAGATGAATATGTTCCATTTGTATTTAACCCATCTGCTTATGTGCATTGAACATCATTTCTATATATTTTGAATATACTTCAAATCATCTTAAAATGGGTGAACATGCTCAAATTACATTGCAACAAAAGTCTCAAAACCCAAATTCCCCATATGGGCGAATTACATCAAACCTAATTCACATCGCACCCACATTGCTCAAGTTCGGCTCAGCCCCAATATTGAAGAGTAGCTTGGTCCCACATTCTCATGTGACAATGACCATAGGACTTGACAAGATGACACAAACAGAACTGGGAGCAGGCTAATTGAACAGTAGGGGTCCTTACGGGAAGTCAGGCGGTTCGATGGCTGTCTTGATGACTCCGGCATACACGGCCAGGATGGAGAGTATGACGCAGGCCAGAAAAAGCAGGGCCAGCTTGTTGACGTACTTGACCCCCACGAACACCACCGTGGCCATGAAACTGAGCACAATGGTGCCGTACACACGCATGTTGTTCAGCATGGCCGCCTCTGCCTCGGCCCCCTCCAGACCCTCCATCTTAAAAATGGCCGCCTGGGGGAGGATGTAGATCTGTGAGGGAGGGGAAACGGGGGAGGGGGGGGAGAAAGAGACACAGAGAGAGAGAGAGAGAGAGAGAGAGAGAGAGAGAGAGAGAGAGAGAGAGAGAGAGAGAGAGAGAGAGAGAGAGATGACAGTTACAATGGACATAGATTGATATTGAATGTATCCTAACAATTGTATCAAATGATTGACTTGGAACTCTTCTTGCCAAAATATTGGGCAATGTATATTGTGATCCTGCCGAAGATAGGGAGAGAGAGAGAGAGAGAGAGCGAGAGAGAGAGAGAGAGAGAGAGAGAGAGAGAGAGAGAGAGAGAGAGACAGGATGGAGAGAGAGACCGGATAGAATAGAGACACAGAAAAAAACAGAAAAGAGAGAGAGAGACAGAGAAGGACAACTAGATCAACTGTAGAAACACAGAATCTGACACTTCCATTAACTCCTTTCAAATAGATGGTTGAAGTATCCTAACACACAATCATGACTCTCATTTCATCTCAATTTAATTAAACAACTCAAGCATGGGATTAATATTATAAATGAATTACCATTATATCTTATCACGGGTCAATCTAAAAACAGCCTCGCTGTTAATGAAATCATAACCTCTAATTGCTCCATCATTATCTGTCATCAGATTTCCTGTAGATGTTGTTTTATAGCATCTAATATTTAAGCAATAATGCCTGAGAACCCGGGAATTATGTAAGGGATAATCAACGATGGGTTATGCGTTCAATTGAAAATAATAAATTACATGGAAGGTGTGTTCCACGATGCGCTTATACCAAGGCTATAATTTAGCACATTTGCCACTAGAAACGTGTTCATTTGCCGGTAGAAATGTATTCAACATCCACTAAAGTAGCTAGCAAGTTTACTAGCTAGCTACAGTAGTTGCTGTGGTAACCAAACAAACAGACTTGTTATTTTAAGGAGTACATTTGTTTTTGCATTCTGAAGTTTTTTCCAGAGGGAGATTCAGTTTATGAATTTCCTGCCTGGGCTGCAGGACAGTTGTTGTCCCACAACTCCCGCATATCAACCATCAGCATCCAGGATCCAAACAACCCATTTTATAATGAAGAAATAAGGCCTGAGATGGTGTGGTATTTAAGTGATAATGCCAGAGAAGCCGGTGTTTGGAGGATATATTGGCATGGGTGTTGTTAGGGCCGAGACGAAGTCGAAGGCCGGTAAACCGTGCCAAAATATCCTCCAAACACCGGCTTCGAGGGGCTTTTTTCACTTAAATCCCACCCTGTCTCAGACATTTTTGCTTCATTATAAAATGGGCTTCGAGGGCATTATCACTTTTCTACAACGCGTTACCAACATATTCAAATAATGATTGACATATTTTCATTAAAAATGTTATTTTGCTGAATTTATTCATACTAGTCCCGACACAAATCTAGGGTTGCTACCCAAGCCGGCTGGTCGTTCGTTCTATCGGTTCGGTTGCCAGAGACGCGACCCAGTCGTTCAGTCTTTTTGTTCTGTATCTATGGACGCGACCCAGTTGTTTGTTCTAAATGTTCCATTGCCATACTGGCAGGCAACGTTCTTATCCCTTGCTTGCTAGCTAGCCAACTATGGCTAATTTACAGTCACGTCAAAAAGTGCAGCCAGAATAACAGCAAACTAGCTGCATTTGTTTAAGCTGTTTTCTAGTGACATTTATTTGGATACATCCATAACAATGAGCTAATGAGGCACGATATCGCCTGGCATAGAAAATCTGCTCACTGGTCAGGACACTGTTCTTCAGAGGAGTTAGCCAACAACACAGCTAGCACAATCACTTCAAACTGAAGCTGGAAATACTGCAAACTAGCTGCACTTTGTTTCATTTTACCTTTTTTTCTATTGACATTTATTTGTATATATCCATAAAAATGATGCCATCTGATTCATGATTTCGACTGGCTGAGAAACGCTGCCTGTCTGTCCATCTTGTCCCGACTCCCGACACATTACTATGGGACAGCTGGAGATCAAAATTGAATATTGAAACAATGTTGCACATTTCGGAGAGACAGACAGCAAGGTTTATACAAATCCCGCTGTTTAAAACTAAATGTTAGTCTAAAAGAAATGTGAGATAATGTCTAGATGCTTTTTATAGTGGAGATCAAGTTTATAAAGTGCTTGGCAGGGCTGATGAGACAGTGGATTGCACAGTCAGATGGAACAGAGTAAATAGGCATTTTAATGTCATAGATTTTGCCGGTGGTAACTTGTGGAATAGACACCGGCTGGAATGCGGTTTTAACCAATCAGTATTCAGGATTAGACTCACCTGTTGTATAAATGGCCAATATACCACTGCTAAGGGCTATTCTTAGGCACTATGCAATGCAGAGTGCATGGATACAACCCTTAGCTGTGGTATATTGGCCATACACCACAAACCCCAGAGGTGCCTTATTGCTATTATAAACTGGTTACAAAGTAATAAGAGCAGTAAAAATAAATGTTTTTGTCATACCCGTGGTATACGGTCTGATATACCACAGGTGTCAGCCAATCAGCAATCAGGGCTCCAACCACCCAGACTATTCTCAAAAGTTTTGAGAATGACACAAATATACATTTTCACAAAGTCTGCTGTCTCAGTTTTTATGATGGTAATTTGTATATACTCCAGAATGTTATGAAGAGTGATCAGATTAATTGCAATTAATTGCAAAGTCCCTCTTTGCCATGAAAATGAACTTAATCCACAAAAAACATTTCCACTGCATTTCAGCCCTGCCACAAAAGACCAGCTGACATCATGTTAGTGATTCTCTCGTTAACACAGGTGAGAGTGTTGACGAGGACAAGGCTGGAGATCACTCTGTCATGCTGATTGAGTTAGAATAACTGGAAGACTGGAAGCTTTAAAAGGAGGGTGGTGCTTGAAATCATTGTTCTTCCTCTGTTAACCATGGTTACCTGCAAGGAAACACGTGCCGTCATCATTGCTTTGCACAAAAAGGGCTTCACAGGCAAGGATATTGCTGCTAGTAAGATTGCACCTAAATCAACCATTTATCGGATCATCAAGAACTTCAAGGAGAGAGGTTCAATTGTTGTGAAGAAGGCTTCAGGGCGCCCAAGAAAGTCCAGCAAGCACCAGGACCATCTCCTAAAGTTGATTCAGCTGCGGGATCGGGGCACCACCAGTGCAGAGCTTGCTCAGGAATGGCAGCAGGCAGGTGTGAGTGCATCTGCACGCACAGTGAGGCAAAGACTTTTGGAGGATGGCCTGGTGTCAAGAAGGGCAGCGAGGAAGCCACTTCTCTCCAGGAAAAACATCAGGGACAGACTGATATTCTGCAAAAGGTACAGGGATTGGACTGCTGAGGACTGGGGTAAAGTCATTTTCTCTGATGAATCCCCTTTCCGACTGTTTGGGGCATCCGGGAAAAAGCTTGTCCGGAGAAGACAAGGTGAGTGCTACCGTCAGTCCTGTGTCATGCCAACTTTAAAGCATCCTGAGACCATTCATGTGTGGGGTTGCTTCTCAGCCAAGGGAGTGGGCTCACTCACAATATTACCTAAGAACACAGCCATGAATAAAGAATGGTACCAACACATCCTCCGAGAGCAACTTCTCCCAACCATCAAAGAACAGTTTGGTGACGAACAATGCCTTTTCCACCATGATGGAGCACCTTGCCATAAGCCAAAAGTGATAACTAAGTGGCTCGGAGAACAAAACATCAACATTTTGGGTCCATGGCCAGGAAACTCCCCAGACCTTAATCCCATTGAGAACTTGTGGTCAATCCTCAAGAGGCGGGTGGACAAATAAAAACCCACAAATTCTGACAAACTCCAAGCATTGATTATGCAAGAATGGGCTGCCATCAGTCAGGATGTGGCCCAGAAGTTAATTGACAGTATGCCAGGGCGGATTGCAGAGGTCTTGAAAAAGAAGGGTCAACACTGCAAATATTGACTCTTTGCATAAACTTAATGTAATTGTCAATAAAAGCCTTTGACACTTATGGAATGCTTGTAATTATACTTCAGTATACCATAGTAACATCTGACAAAAATATCTAAAAACACTGAAGCAGCAAACTTTGTGAAGACCAATACTTGTGTCATTCTCAAAACTTTTGACCACGACTGTCCATAATATAGTACATTTTGTCAGATATGCCATTCCAATAAAGTATTCTTCCTCTTCCATACTTTCAAGCCAATCAATTTCAGACAATAGGAACAGATTTTTTTTAAAAGTCGAGCCGCATAACTTGGATGGTCATTACACTAGTGATGTTGAGTTCTCGTGTGGAGCAATGTACAATTGGGCCAAAACTCAAGCTTCAATGTGAACCGTTCGTCATTCTAAATATAGCTGCTTTTTGTGTTTGTATGGAGGGATAAACCAAATTCAAAGCAGCCTTCTCCAGATCCTCTCCTTACAATTCAGAGGGGATTGTTATTCCACAATGGAAACTAAGCCAGCTTTAACCCAGAAGACCAAATGAACCTCTAGGCTAGATCAGAATGTACAGATCCAGCCGAAGCCATTGGGGTAAAACCTATATAGGGTGAATCTCAATTGTATTTCCTTGATTCATTGTGTCCTCTCTCCTCGCCTTCTGTCAAAATGTGTGGGAGGAGATGGCCTGAGTGGAGAAACCTCAGACCTCCTCCGATACGTATTGAGAAGAAGACAAGGAGAAAGGAGGCGAGGAATCAAGGAAATACAATTGAGATGCACCCCTAGTGTGTTGATAACACTGGACCAAAGTGGCGGCAGTTTCAACAAATTATTCAGTCAATGCTTGAGCTCTCCCTAATGCAGAATTTACTAAATTACCCAGCTCTCAATCCAAGCGAGAGGAGTAACAGGGAGAGGAAGAATGAGTATGGAAAAAGAGAGGGAGGAGCGAGGAGGGGGACAGACAAAGATGAAAGATCTTTATATTTATTATAATTCATTGGGGAGAAGAATAGACAGTTGGAGAGGGAGGAAATAGCATCAAAGCAGAATGAGGAGAAAGAGAAAGAGAGAGAGAGAGAGAGAGAGAGAGAGAGAGAGAGAGAGAGAGAGAGAGAGAGAGAGAGAGAGAGAGAGAGAGAGAGAGAGACCGACACAGACAGAGATGGATAGAAAGATAAGTATTTCAAGCCCAGGTTCTTACCAGTAAGAGTTCGATGGACCCCAGAATGTACATGGCCCCAGCGAACGTTGTCCCAAGGTAGAAACAAATGCCCACAGCACCCCCAAACTCAGGCCCCAGAGAACGGGAGATCATATAGTAGGATCCTCCAGCTTCAGACAACAAATAAATACAAACACTCTTTCAATGACATACTTTTTAATGAAATATTAGAAACAAACAGCATCTGCAACTGAATTGATTTGGAATTATATGGATTTGGAATGATATATGCCATTTTGCAGCATTGCCATAATTTTCAAATACATTTGCTTCTTTCAAAGCATCAATATATTTCATGTAATTTCTCTGAGTTTAAATATAAATGATCCAAACCCTGCTATTCCCAAATCAGAGCAGGGTCATGTTCATTAGAGCACGCCACAGAAAACCAAAAAAATAAAATGTTTTGCAACGGAAAACAAACATTCGCTTTTCTTAATGCATAGATCCAGGCAGTGATAGCCGTGGGAAGTAGGGGTGCTGAGGGTGCTGCAGCATCATCTGATGAATCAGAATTAATAAAAAAATATACACTTCCAATCAAAAGTTTGGAGACACCTACTCATTCAAGGGTTTTTACTATTTTTTACATTGTAGAATAATAGTGAAGACATCAAAACTATGAAATAACACATATGGAATCATGTAGTAACCAAAAAAGTGTTCAAAATACACAGTGGCTTGCGAAAGTATTCACCCCCCTTGGCATTTTCCCTATTTTGTTGCCTTACAACCTGGAATTAAAATTGATTTTTTGGGGGTTTGTATCATTTGTCCTGCTGGAAGGTGAACCTCCGTCCCAGTCTCAAATCTCTGGAAGACTGAAACAGGTTTCCCTCAAGAATTTCCCTGTATTTAGCACCATCCATCATTCCTTCAATTCTGACCAGTTTCCCAGTCCTTGCCGATGAAAAACATTCCCACAGCATGATGCTGCCACCACCATGCTTCACTGTGGGGATGGTGTTCTCGGTGTGATGAGAGGTGTTGGGTTTGCGCCAGACATAGCGTTTTCCTTGATGGCCAAAAAGCTCAATTTTAGTCTCATCTGACCAGAGTACCTACTTCAATATGTTTAGGGAGTCTCCCACATGCCTTTTGGCGAACACCAAACGCATTTGCTTATTTTTTTCTTTAAGCAATGGCTTTTTTTCTGGCCACTCTTCTGTAAAGCCCAGCTCTGTGGAGTGTACGGCTTAAAGAGGTCCTATGGACAGATACTCCAATCTCCGCTGGGGAGCTTTGCAGCTCCTTCAGGGTTATCTTTGGTCTCTTTGTTGCCTCTCTGATTAATGCCCTCCTTGCCTGGTCCGTGAGTATTGGTGGGCGGCCCTCTCTTGGAAGGTTGTTGTGGTGCCATAATCTTTCCATTTTTTAATAATGGATTTAATGGTGCTCCGTGGGATGTTCAAAGTTTTGGATATTTTTTTTTATAACCCAACCCTGATCTGTACTTCTCCACAACTTTGTCCCTGACCTGTTTGGAGAGCTCCTTGGTCTTCATGGTGCCGCTTACTTGGTGGTGCCCCTTACTTAGTGGTGTTACAGACTCTGGGGCCTTTCAGAACAGGTGTATATATACTGAGATCATGTGACAGATCATGTGACACTTAGATTGCACACAGGTGGACTTTATTTAACTAATTATGTGACTTCTGAAGGTAATTGGTTGCACCAGATCTTATTTAGGGGCTTCATAGCAATGGGGGTGAATACATATGCACACACCACTTTTCAGTTATCTTTTTTTTTCATTTCACTTCACCAATTTGGACTACTTGTGTATGTTCATTACATGAAATCCAAATAGAAATCTATTTAAATTACAGGTTGTAATGCAACAAAATAGAAAAAACGCCAAGGGGGATGAATACTTTTGCAAGGCACTGTATAGCCACCCTTTGCCTTGATGACAGCTTTGCACACTCTTGGCATTCTCTCAACCAGCTTCATGAGGTAGTCACCTGGAATGCATTTCAATTAACAGGTGTGCCTTCTTAAAAGTTAATTTGTGGAATTTATTTCCTTCTTAATGCTTTTAAGCCAATCAGTTGTGTTGTGACAAGGTAGGGGGGTATACAGAAGATAGCCCTATTTGGTAAAAGACCAAGTCCATATTATGGCAAGAACAGCTCAAATAAGCAAAGAGAAATGACAGTCCATCATTACTTTAAGACATGAAGGTCAATATGGAACATTTCAAGAACTTTGAACGTTTCTTCAAGTGCAGTCGCAAAAACCATCAGGTGCTATGATGAAACTGGCTCTCATGAGGATTGCCACAGGAATGGAAGACCCAGAGTTACCTCTGCTGCAGAGGATAAGTTCATTAGAGTTACCAGCCTCAGAAATTGCAGCACAAATAAATACTTCACAGAGTTCAAGTCACAGACACATCTCAAAATCAACTGTTTAGAGGGGACTGCGTGAATCAGGCCTTCATGGTCGAATTGCTGCAAATAAACAACTACTAAAGGACACCAATAAGAAGAAGAGACCTGCTTGGGCCAAGAAACACGAGCAATGGACATTAGACCGGTGGAAATTTGCCCTTAGGTCTGGAGTCCAAATTTGAGATTTTTGGTTTCAACCGCCGTGTCTTTGTGAGACGTGGTGTGGGTGAACGGATGATCTACGCATGTGTAGTTCCCATCGTAAAGCATGGAGGAGGTGTTATGGTGTGGGTGTGCTTTGCTGGTGACACTGTCTGTAATTTATTCAGAATTTAAGGCACACTTAACCAGTGTGGCTACCACAGCATTCTGCAGCGATATGCCATCCCATCTGGTTTGGGCTTAGTGGGACTATCATTTGTTTTCAACAGGACAATGACCCAACACACCTCCAGGCTGTGTAAGGGCTATTTGCCTCCACAACAACACTTTTTGGTTACTACATGATTCCATATGTGTTATTTCATAGTTTTGATGTCTTCACTATTATTCTACAGTGTAGAAAATAGTAAAAATAAAGAAAAACCCTTGAATGAGTAGGTGTGTCCAAACTTTTGACTGGTACTGTATATATGGCACATTTTCCCCCCACAAAATTAGTGCACTGAGCCTTTATTACTCCCGTATGAATGGACAAAAAGAGTCATCAGCAGCGCGGAGAGAAACATTTTTTTTCTCAGCACCCCTACCCATAAACATCTTCCCGCAGGCAGTCCCTCCATATTTCAGTCCCTATTCTTACATTTGGTGCCTAATGAACATGACCCAGATTTACACCACAAAATGGTGGCTACATTGTTTCTCCTCCTCAGCTCAAGCCTGTAATTTCCTCTCACCTCTGCTCTAAGCCAATCAAGGGGTGAGTCAGCCAGTGTGAGACGTGATTATTGGATACCATCTCTAATTATATAAACATAGCTGTATAAGGTTAATGTGGGGACCCAGGAGTCTGGACATAACTAATACTATAGCGTTGCTAAGGCTACTGCACTGAATATGCATTTTGAGCCAAAAGGGAATTGAAGAGTAGGTACTAGTCCCAACAGCGAACCCGGATGCCAACGCATGCTCACCCACCTGGCACTACTCCATTGGTAGCGATGGCACTCATCGAGATTGCAGTCAGCATGGTCTAAAGAGAGGGAGATTTAGAGAGAAGAGAACAGAGAGGGGAAATGGGATGTTAGTATTGTGTTACGTTCAATCTGTTACACGCTACTTGACAGGATATTTCACGGGCATTTCAAGTGAAACAAAAATGGGGAAAAATCTAGTTGTCTAGAGAGGACCGTGGTTTTCTTTGTACTTACTGAAACCAATAAACACTATGTTCTGGCTTGTGCAGTTTCAGTTGAAAACCTTGGTGGTTTATAAGGACAACAGTGAATTTAGATTTGAACATTCTAATGTTCATGACTGGAGGTTTGATAGAACAACAACCCAATGGGCTGTCAACAAAAGAGTCAACAAGCGATCGACAAGGCACATCCTCCCGCCAAGCATGTCAATCTGTCTGTTTGGCTTTGAGTAGAGACGTGACCAGATGCAGCGTTAGCACATGGAACAATAGAGATCAACTTTAGGCAGACATTTACTAAAGAACCCACTGTACAGCAGCAAGGTGAAGGGAGGGAGTAAAGATGTAGAAGAGGAAAACAGTGTGTGTGTCTGTGTATATGACAGAGGAAGAGTGTCTGAGAGAGGAAGTGAGTGATTCGCATGTATTTAAGAGAGAGCGAGTAGTGAGGGAAAACTAGAGAGACATTTATGAGAGTAAAATAAGAGAGACATACACAGCGAGAGACCGACAAAGACAGAGAGTGAGATAACCCAGAGGACAGAAAGAGAGAGAGATGTGTGTAATAATTAACAGCGGTCGTTCTGTGAGAGGATGGGGGGGTGGAAGACGGTTAATGTTTCTTGTGGACACAGCAGTCTGTCTGGGTTAACAACAACAGTCTGCTCGACCGTGTCATACTACTCTCTTATCAGGTCATAATGAAGGAAGGCTCCCCCTCTCTGAGGAGAGCAGATAAGACAGTCATTGTTTAAGTGTTTTATCTGATGTGGGCAGGCTGGAAAATTCGAGGATGAGGTCGTTTGAGGCCGAGTGAATCACTCGACACAGTTGTATGGGAACGTTACGAGAGGGAGATAGAGTACTTACTGACTTTGTCAACTGGGGAAACCTGAGAGGGACTCAATACTCGAGCCCTTCATTGTAACGCTTTCTACTTTTTCTATAGCGCTTTACACTGTATAAGCGTGACAGGATGATATGAATGAGTGGAGCCAATGTCGTCAGCAATTGTTGAAGTGTATTATATGAAGTGGGTGGGCCTCATATTTAGGGAGGAGCTACATGGGCCAGTGTGTGGTTCAGGGAATCACCAGTGTTCATTATGCAGGTTTTAGTAAGAGACCATCTCACATGGAGAAACATGCTGTAACACTATTTCAGCTCTTTGTCATCAACTTCAAAAGACTTTGATGCTACCATAAGCAGACATAACAAATCCCATCAGCAGACATAACAAGCCAGGTGGGATTGCAAAGAACATCCAAACAAACATGATTATGTCTGCAGAGGTATAAACATGGCAACATATAATAACCAACTGCTAACTATTTGCTCTTATGCATGTCAGTGCAATGGTCTAATGATTTGTCACTGAATAATTATTGGTGCCTATGCCTTTTAGGTGTCATATTACATATGTATGACTGCATTTAGAAGTTGGGTCTTGGTGGGTTGAAATGAAGTGTTACTAATGCAAATCAAACATGAACACAGCATAAGTATGAGATGAAGGCATTATTCCTATCTGTCTGGGTGATGGAAGTTGCCTAATCTCTTGTCTGATTCTGAGTCTGCTGTAAATCAGGATTAGGAATTATTGTGTTCATAAAACTTCCTCTCGGTTTGAGTTGAATCTCTTTTGGTTTGCAATGGCTTCCTATTTAGTTTGTGGTCAACAAAGACATTATTTACTGAGAGATGAAGAACAGAGTGACAACAACAATGACACCCACATTCCAAATACCATATTTTGATCAGCTCGTGACAAGTGCAGCAGCCTCGTGGCTGAGCTCCTCTTCGCTGTGTAATCGTTCCCTCTTCAGTTTTGGAGAAAAGCATTCCCTTTTGGTTTTTGTGTTATACTGTAGCTATACGCTAGGCTACATCCTGTTGGTTTGTTTTGATCAGCTGCCAGAGATGACAGTAGGGACAAGTTTTCTGTGTCACCCCATTTAATCGTACTTCGGCTGCTATGCGGATGAAACTCAACTACTTTTCTCCTTTCCCCCTTATGACACCCAGGTGTCGACACACATCTCTACGTGCTTGGCAAACCTCTCAGCTTGGATGTCAAGCTCAACCTCGACAAGACAGAGCTGCTATTCGTCCCGGGGAAGGCCTGCCCGCTCCAAAACTCTCCATCACGGTTGACAACTCTACGGTGTCCCCTTCTCAGAGTGTAAAGAACCTTGGCGTGACCCTGGACAGCACACTTTCGCTCTCCGCAAGCGTCAAAGCAGTGACTCACCCCTGCAGGTTCGTGGTCTACAACCCTCAAACTCAACTCTGGACCTCGAAGCCAGTTCCACTGCATTTTTTCCTTGTTCCCTTCTAAAGGGACTGATTTAGACCTGGGACAGGTAGAACAGAAAACCAGCAGGCTCCGGACCTCGTAGGGTAAGAGTTGAATACCCCTGCTCTACAACATCTGTAGAGTATGACCTTTCCTCACACCGTAAGAGGTGCAGGCCCTAATCCAGGCACTTGTCATCTCCCGTCTGTTGGCAGGTTAGAATACTATACTACACACGGTACTATCCCTTGATCATGTGTAGTAGTTACTATATAATTTTGTAGTATACTGGAAAATTATATCCTAACCACTGTAGTATCCCTCGATCATGTAGTGCTTACTATAGAATGTTGTAGTATACTGTAGTATAGTTTTTTTCCCCTACGGGCTAAATAAACGTTCCACGTACCACAGTAAAATATTTAGGAGCATATGCGACCACAATGGTAGCACCGTAGAGCCCTGGAATGCACAAACTGTAAGTCGCTGTGGATAAGAGCGTCTGTTGAATGACTCAAATGTAAATGTACAAATGTAATCACTTCGCCTCCCAGTGACACAGTGGTCACATGACTACGTCATGATTTAGCAGCCAGAAAGAAATGCTCTACCCACTGGGGCAGCTAACAGGGATCCAAATGAGAATTTTGCCACGGACTTCAGGACTAAATTCATGCTTTGTTTATAACAGAATAGTCAAATGTATGTTTGGATACTACAATAGGAGGACTTGGGAAGACGTTCGGTTGGTATTATCAGTCCCAAAGGACACAAGGATTGATGGGGATTACACATACAATCATTGGAGCAATGACATTCATGCTATAGGCCTACAGACTGCATTACAGTGACATTAGATCAGAAACCAAAGCCTTCCCAGAGAGCTGGTATTAGAAATGAAAAGAGCTAGAGTAGGATTCCTAGTTAAGTGGGTTTACTAAGGATTTATCATGGTCCACACACACCAACACAGTCGTGAAGAGGGCACGACAACGCCTCTTCCCCCTCAGGAGGCTGAAAAGATTTGGCATGAGCCCTCAGATCTTCAAATTATTCTATAGCTGCACCATTGAGAGCATCTTCATTGGCTGCATCACCGCCTGGTATGGCAACTGCTTGGCATCCGACAGTAAGGCGCTACAGAGGGTAGTGCGTACGGCCCAGCCAATCCAGATCTCTATATGAGGCGGTGTCAGAAGAAGGCTCTAAAAACTGTCAAAGTCTCCAGCCACCCAAGTCATAGACTGTTCTCTGTGCTACCACATGGCAAGCGGTACCGATGCACCAAGTCTGGAACCAACAGGACCCTGAACAGCTTCTACCCCCAAGCCATAAGACTGCTAAATACTACAGTTAGTTAAATAGTTAACCAAATAGCTACCTGGACTATCTGCATTGACCCTTTTTGCATTAACTTTTTTTGACTCATCACATATGCTGCTGCTACTGTTTATTATCTATCCTGTCACATTATTCCTAGTTATATGTACATATCTTCCTAAATTACCTCGTACCCCTTCACATTGACTCGGTACTGGTACCCCATGTATATAACCAAGTTATTGTTACTCATTGTGTATTTATTATTACTTGTATTATTACGTGTTATTACTTTTCTATAATTTCTCTATTTTCTTTCTCTCTGCATTGTTGGGAAGGGCCCGTAAGTAAGCATTTCACTGTTAGTCTACACCTGTTGTTTACAAAGCATGTGACGAATAAATTTGATTTGTGGTAGCTGGACAGTGCATTATTAGAAACATGGTGCAGCAAAACACCTAACATCAATTTGCTTGAAGACAAGTCCTACATGGGTTTCATATTCACTCACATAAGCTATGGCTTTTAATTTTAGAAAACACAACATTTAGAATATTTGTAGAACATGGTTAGGGCTGGTTAGGGCTGTTATGGCGACCGTATTACCGTCACGAGTCATGTCAGCAGTCAAATTCCACGTGACAGTTTAGTCACTGTGATTAGGCTTCTCCAAGCTCTGATGCTGCTGATGGTCATTAGTAGCCTACCAAACTTGCTAACTGCCTGGTACTCAGCACTCTATTGTCCTTCAAATCACTCTGACATCAATGCAAATGTAATCGAACATCGAATCAAACCCTTCATGTGAGCCCATGAGCTCATGTTGCGCAACATTTCTATAGGCTATACAATTGCGTGAGAAAACAGAGTGATGGCCTCTATTAAAAAGAGGAGAATCCCATCAGCTTTCTATAGGCTAGGCCTACTATATTTATTTCTCAACTTTCTAATATTAAGCATATTAAGCACTCTTTAAAACAGGAGTATAGCCTAACTGGCTGGCATGAAAATGAACCAAAGGAAAGCGTCCTGCATTCGCTATTAAAGTGCATAGATTACATTTTTTTCTGCTGCCCCTGTTTCAAAACAGTTGCATGATAATGCTCCATTCTAAATCAAAACAAATTTCACACATATATTATTAAGTATATGTAAAGACAACATTAAATGAAGAATAGTCTGATGGGTGACAATATTAGCCTATCACTAGTGAAGGATATATTATCACTTGTGAATGATGCCCAGCTTAAGGCAAGAAACAGCGCATGCTTTTTTTTGCGACTTTTTCAAATCATAGTCGCATACAGCAGCGATGTATACTTCTCCCACTGGTCATCTGATAGGGAACAGACTAGTAGTGTTGGAAGGTGGGTGAGATTGTTGGCTTCTACTTGGCGGGTCAGGAGGAGTAATTTTCCCTTGAAGGCTTTGACAATGCTGTACTGATGTGCAAAAAGGCCCTTCCCTTGTAGTTTGGAATTCAGTTAATTCATGAGGGCCATGATGTCCATGGTGAAGGCAAAATCAGCCAACCATTCTTTATCTTGCAGTTGAGGGAAATCCACATATTTTCCTTTCATTTGCAAAAACTTAGCAATCTCCGACTTCAGGTCCCACACCCTTTTAAGCACCTTCCCCAAACTCAGCCATCTCACCTTTGTGTGGTAGGGGAGAGCTGCATGACCCGACTCTGTCTCTTCCAACAGTGAGATAAACTGCCTGTGGTTTAAGGATTTTGCTCTTATGAAGTTTACCACTTTAGTGACTGTATCTACAACATCGCTCATTTTCAGAACACATTTACAGAGCACCTCCTGATGAATAATGCAATGCAGGAAAATAATTTTATAATCTGGGTTCAGCTCAGCTACTTGATCTTGTATCCTTTTCAAAAGGCCAACGTTTTTTCCTGTCAAGTTTGGGCACGCATCAGTGGTCACACTGGATAACTTTTCAAAACTCAGTCCCAGCTTTGCCACACACTTATTAACCTCCTCCAATAAATATTTCCCTGTGGTTGTGCTCTTCATTGACTGCATTGAAGCAAGCTCCTCTGTAATTTCAAAGTCTGGGGTTATGCCTTGTAAGAATATCAACAACTGTGCTGTGTCACATGCATCACTGCTCTCATCCAGAGCCAAGGAGAAATAGGTGAAGTCCTTTACCTTGTCTTTCAACTGTTGTTCCATATTCTCTGCAATGTCCTCAACATGCCGTGTCACTGTTCGTCTTGACAGGGAAACCTTTTCAAACAGCTCTTTCTTGTTGGGGCAAAGTATTGCTGCAGTGTCAATTAAACATTCTTTAATGAATTCACCCTCAGCGAATGGCTTGCTATGTTTAGCAATTTTTTGGGACAGTACATAGCTAGCTCTCGCAATTCCGTGGTTTGCTGAATGCAGTTTTGTGAAAAGTCCTTGCTGCTTTTGCAACTGAGAAAGCAACTCTTTCGATGCACTTGCCCTCTGCTCAGAAGACATATTCCTATATTTCTCTACATGCTTCGTCTGGAAGTGTCGGGACAAGTCGTAGTCTTTCAAGACAGCAATGCTCTCTTTGTACACTAAGCAGACAGCTTTCCCTGATACCTCAATAAAGAAATATTTCGATGTCCACTCTTGCTGGAACACCCTACATTCATTGTCTACTTTCCTTTTCTTTAAAATCTTTGAAAAACTCATTTTTGCACAAATTCTAACTAGCTCTATTTGTAATTGTGACGTGTGTCAGCCTGTCAGTCACTGTCTGTCCTCATGCAGTTGTTATTTATACTTGCCTTCAAAATAAATGTCCCACAAGCGGTGGGAGTTAAATCATTACACAAAGGCGAGTATTCATTGGGCTTTTAATTTGAATAACAAATATGTTTTTCAAAACTTCACTATCACAAATTCTTTATGTGATCTGAGCATGATTCCGCGGGCCGTATTGAATCAGGTCGCGGGCCGCATATGGCCCCTGGGCCGGCCTTTGCCCAGGCCTGGTGTAGAGCCTAACTGGCATACATACGCAGCACGTGAGTTTCAACTTTGGGGAAGATCATTTTCACCATAAAAATGCACCTTTATAATAAAAGCATTACATGCATAATCTCATTTGTGGTCACTTTTGAGAATGGTGTTTTCCTGCTAATGGAACATTTGCGCTTATAGCCTACTGCCGTGTGCGCATTGCTGCGCTTATAATGTAAAGAAATAGTCTAATAGTTTATCAACATTTTAAGCTAAACGATCTCATCTGTTGCGTCAGGTTTTTTGATGCTAGTGGTTGTATTAATTTGGGATCTATTGCATCCCACAACTATCCCAGACTATGTTTGGAATATTTATTTCTCACACAGAATAGAATAGGTCAACTTTTGTACTATGGGGGATAGTAGATTGACATAGGCTAGTGCTTTTGATGTTCATTAGGCCGACTCATCTTGTTGGCTGACGAAAAGTAAATGTGGACAGTTCTTCCAATATCTTCAATATGCTCCTCGGAATTGGATAAGGACACGCGCAGTTGCATCCCCGAAGTGTCTGTCTTCACTTGTAGCCTGTGAGAAAGACCCGATTGTGAATGAGAGACTGATGAAGTGTGTACAGCCTGCGCAAAAAACTAAGCAGAGCTCATGCTTTTCATGCAACTTTTTTCAAATCATCATTAGAGTCGCATTATGCAGCCTTACAATGTATAAAAAAAATTAACATATAGCCCAACATTTGTATTACAACTAAAGTTACATAAATAACTCTAAATTAAGCATATAGGTGTACCTGTTTCTTTATTAACTGCTCAACACAGAATAGCCGCATGTGCGCACTCCCTCAAATTGTTTGGAGAAAATATCCTTTCTATTTTATTCAGCTATGTTCAATTGTATTCTTCATACTATAAAATAATATAAAATAATGCCATGGAATTCTAAGCAAATCTTGTCTGCTAAATGAACTAGTGTAGCCCACAGCCATATGGCATAGCCAGATCAGGACCTAACATAACGACAACTCAGAGTATGCTATTTTGTTCTTCTGAAATAGACTACATTTTCTTGATATCATGTTTCTTTAGACCTGTCTAAAATAAATAGTGGATTTATTGTGATGGTGTAGGCTATATTACATGGATTTATTAGACTTTTAAAATGTAGATGTTCCAAAGATCTGCATCAGTGGCTTGTAGGCTATGGTTGGAAGCCAGGAGATGCTAAATATGTTTATGTTAATTAACAGTCAATTACCGTTAGACCTGCAGTTATTTGCTTGGCAATCACCGGCTGACAAAATTTTATCACCGCCACAGCCCTAAGCATGGTACTTAATGTGAGTGTACTGGCATGTAGTTTCACTATTTGACATGAAGCTCCATTACCACAGACCTAGAACCATTGCCATTTGTTTGTAGTCCCAGTTATAGGAGATTCAGGTAATATCATTTCCAGAGGCCTTGTCCTATTGAGTGATTCTCAGACTTCGCTGGCATCTCAAGATGCCACAGTACCAACACGTCCCCTGGCCAATAAACGAGCCACTAAAAACGACGATTAGACAGCTGTTTAATCTGCCAATTCTGGATGAGACACAACACAACGCCGCTCAGCAGGGAGCTTAACCATGGGACGAGCTGGGAAGTGGTACACGGAGAGTAATAATAATCGCAAATCCGCATGTTCCTAACAAGCTAAGCCATCGATTCCACAGCGTTGCCGACAAGATGAGTCCAAATTATAAAGTGGAGTTCCGATTGATTGTATCGTCCAAATGAAACTAAAACTCTCGGCCTTTGAATGACCTTGCTGAAGTCGTGCTGAAATTGGTTTTGACAAGAAGTGGTTTGAACCTGCCCTGAGAAAGTGAACTATAGCCATCATTATATAAATTCACTTGACTTTTCAATGGCAAGTTCATGCACTCTATTGTAAAGTACACTCTACATCAGTCTATCGGAGCAGGTTCACTACTGACTGCATTGTCAGGTAAAGGTGAATGGAGATGTCTTCCGTTTTTAGACTTCTTAGCAAACGTATGTGTGCTGAATTCCAAATCGACCCCTAACCCCTACATCTTAAGCACCCCCCGTAGATCTGAGAGTTGGATAGATATCTACGCATTATAGTAATTGATTCATCTTGACTTCTAATTGGTTGGGTGAGAAATGCCGCCATATCCAATCCTCTCAGATCTAGTGGCTAAGGAATAGGGGCTTTGGGTCGATTTGTAAATCAGAAATAGTGCAGTCTCAATGAGCTGCCAAGTTCCTATACAGTCAAATGACAAACTAGGAAATGGAGTTAACAATTGTTTCAACTATTATCCTTACTTTTCAACATGGGAAGGGAAACTTCTTGTAAAATAACAATCTGATTTGATGTTTATTTTCTGACCCAGATTGCATCTATTTCGCAGAAGGAGCACAGAACAAACCTACTGTATAGCCCAAATGCTAACTAGCCTGTCTAATGTTTTGCAAGACAACAACAATTAATCTCAGGTTTGTTGTTGTCAATGTAAAACGCATAAGCCTCCACAGATACACGTCAACATCACTTTTCTCTAACAAGCTTTCCCAGATCGGGGCCATATTGCAAATGGTATATTGCTAATGGTAATGCTCGCATATCATTAAATCATTTTAAGGGATTTGTTACCATTGTACACCATTTCAGTCCTAATTCTAAACCCCCTGAAATACATTGAATTCTGTGTCCCTCCAACAAACCAACAATCATTGAAATAATGAGCAAGTAAAACATGGTGTTGTCTGTTTGAGATTTAAGATTGCATGTGAATTGTTTGACACAAATTGCTAAATGGTATTCAAAAAGGGCCATAAGCAGTTTATCGTTTATGAAAAAAAGAATAAATATCTATTCTCCAACCTATGTGAAGCATTGACGAGGAATGACCTTTTCTATACTTTCAGATGTCAGCTGCCAGATTTGACAACTTGCTTCAGCGGTTCGCCCCACACATCTCGCACAAGAGAACTCACAACTTGCCCGTTAGTGCTGCAGTAAGGCTGGCTGTGACCCTTCGGTTTTTGGCGAGTGGCAGCACACAGCAAAGTATCGCTGTGAGTCATAAACTAGGAATCTCAACCGTTTGTGCAATTGTAACGGAAGTGTGCTAGGCTATCTGGCATGTCCTGAAGGAGGATTTTGTTGCTTATCCCTCTGTGAAAAAATGGGCCGAAATTGCCAGAGAGTTTTGAGATTGTTGGATTTATCCATTTTGTGCAGAAGCTATCGACAGAAAACATATTCGGATCCGAGCTCCGGCAAGCAAGTACTAGAACTACAAGGGCTTTTTGGTCCTGATAGCAGTCTGCAATGCTAAGTACCGCTTCACCATGATCGACGTGGGCGCATATGGGGGAGGGAGATGCGGGAATCTTCTCGCAAAGCAAGTTCGGCTCCCAACTCATTGCAGGCCAGCAGCCGCTACCAAGGCTGGAGTGCTTTCCGGGGACCCAAACACCGAGCCCATATGTCTTCGTGGGAGACGAGGCATTGCCTCTGAGGGAAAACCTGATGTGACCATATCCAGGTAAGATACGCTAAATGCATGTGACAAGACAAATGATGTGAAAATTATACCAATATAGAACTTGTAATTATATGCCTCATATAAAAGTGATCTGGCATCAAATAAGAGGATGGGGGCCTATGTCCAAAGCATAGGCTACACAGTTGTTACAGTACACATTTGTGACCCGTTTCAAGAAACTAGGTGTATGTCGCACATCACTACTTCACAGGAGAGGCATTTGAATGTTGTTGTTAAAAAAAAAAATCAAAATACGTTTTTGGGCAGAAATGCCTTCTGGAACATGTGAACTTTAATTTGCCTTAATAACAAACTTGTATGCCATCTGTAAATACGAATAAAATGGTTAAATAATGAGCCTAGTTGGTTTAGTCAGGAACATTCCCGCTAGCCATGATTGGCTGAGATAATGGATGGGCTGGACATGTTGAGAGATGAGTTCAGATTGGTCTGCCATGTAGCCTGCTTCTGTCTATAACATGAGCTGCTAAGTATGTGTGGATAATCCTGTCTACCGCAACTTTTTTTTAAAGATATCATGAAGAACTGAAAATGAAACAGTGTCATTGTCACGGAAGAAGTTGAAATCAATGGGAGAGAGTCCAAAAAGAGAACACAGAATGAAGGCTGCTGTATAATACACCTGTCTCCGGATTACATCTTCAAACTAAGGGCAACCATGGCATCCGTGACAGAGGGAGAAGCGTTTGTTTTTATTGCAAGTTAAAGCATACTGTTTGCTAGCTAGCTAACGTTAGCTGGTGGCTTGCTAGCTAACGTTACGTGTATGATCTGTGTAGGAGCTCTAGAAAGAGGCCCGAGTTCCCGAGTTGGAATTCCGAGATGGATGACCGTTCAAATCGATTTTTCTCAGTCTGAGTATTTTTTCTTCTTCGAGTTCCCAGTTGTTTTGAACACAGCTTTAGAGTTGGGATTATGTTTAAATGTTTAGCTAAACAAAATACTCCACTTGTCACGATCGTTGAGTACAGGATTGGACCAAGGTGCAGCGTGGTATGCGTACATGTTCGTTTATTGAATTAAACACCGAACAAAACAACAAAAGCAACGAAACGTGAAGTTCTACAGGCTAACATCAAACAAGCCAAACACACAGAAACAAGATCCCACAACATCGGTAGGCAACATGGCTGCCTAAGTATGATCCCCAATCAGAGACAACGATCGACAGCTGCCTCTGATTGGGAACCACACCCGGCCAACATAGATCTACAATATCTAGATCTTACACATAGAAATTCACACCCTGACCAAACCAACTAAAGAAAACCGGGTTCTCAAGGCCAGGGCGTGACACCACTATGCAAGTAAACATTTCACTGTACCGTTTACACCTTCTGTATCCTGTGCATGTGACAAATAAACTTAGGTTTTATTTTATATAGTGTGTGTTTAACCAGAGACAGTATTGTGAAGAACAACATGACCTGCACCAAAATCAGATTATGATATAGGCGTAGGACTAGATAAAGTGTATTTTTACTACTACTTTTTGCTACTACTTTCACCACTTTTAGTCTTGCAATCTTTGGTTGTTTACTACACTGTGAATCCTTAAAGAGGTTTAAGAGGGTGTGAACGATGCTGAATGGGTGTAGACAAAGAAGAGCTCTCCAGTAGATTTACCAAAACATTCACGGGCCATTTTCTCAAAAGTGGGGTTACAAGTTTATCAACTTTCAAAGCAGAATTACTTTCTCATTGTTCCTCAACTCCAGTGTATGATATACCATTTTCTAGCTCGGAGTCTCTACTTTTATCCATTGTATATTTAAAATTTTGCTACATATGACCGAATCCACGTGGTGGGTCACATTTGATAGCCTTCATGTTCCTGTTCAATACTGATGGGAACGCTTATTTCATTCAAAGATTCTTCTGGCCTTGATGATGCCAAGACAATCTACAACTACCGCCACTCAAGAGCCAGAAAAATGTCAGAGAACTGCTTTGGGATCCTTGCTGCAAGATGGAGGATCCTGTGACAAGCCCTTGAGGTTGCCCCAGAGAAAGCAGAGACCATTGGGAAGGCCTGCGTGGCCCTCCACATCTACATTTGTACCACAGACACTGACAACACAGTCATCAACACGGTACATCCACCCCATGTTTGTTGACCACTCCACACCCACTAGGGACCCGTGTCCAGGAGAGTGAAGACAGGTGATACACCAGCTTCCTGGACCCAAGAAACATGTCAGCAGACAGGGAAACCAGAGTTACTATAGACGTGTGCAAAAACCTCAAGGACTACCTCCTCACACCAACTGGTTGAGTGTCTTTCAAGGATGCTGCCATCACGTGGGGCATCCTACAATAAATGTTGGAGTGTGGTTTGGAAAACATGTGCGCACATATGTTCTCTTCCTCTGGGTGATGACTGTTTATACACTATATATACAAAAGTATGTGGACATCCCTTCAAATTAGTGGATTCGGCTATTTCAGTCACACTGCTGACATGTGTATTAAATTGAGCACACAGCCATGCTATCTCCATAGACAAGCATTGGCAGTTATAGCAGCAAAGGGGGCACCAACTCCATATTAATGCCCATGACACACTTGGTTTTGCTGTTTGGATTTTGCAGTTTTTCTTATTCACACTTTACAAATCACAATGAAGAGTACCATAATGACAGCCACTTCATCCTTGTGTTGTTTTAGTTTGTCATTTATTTTTAAGGCTAGACCCACAAGACATTTACCTTATCTAAATGGCCATGTACAACCTTCTGTTATGTGTGGTGGCCTTTCAACATTTCAATGAGGACTTTCCTGCTATGGTACATGTGTGAGAATGGCTGTCTAGCTGTAGACAATAAGGACAGATCCACAAGACATTTACCTCATCTACATAGCTCATGTACAAAGCAGTACAATTTTACTGAGTGACTGATTCAGAACAGTTATATTTTCTGCCACAAGTAAAAATAACCAGACAAAGATAGTTGCAGACCTTTTGCTAGATATCATTTTTTTCCCCCAGGTGATGATCACAAGAGGAAATAGTGAAATGTAAAACGCAGGGTGCCAATAAGAAGTGCATTGTGCAATGTCAAACAAAAGGTGCATTAACAAGACTGTGCTCTCAAAAGTGTGATTAAGGAGGAAACCACAAAATAAAAACCAGTAAATTACCCACCACCTTAACATCTGAATGAGAAAATAGCAAATGTCAAAACCATGCAAATGTCAAAACCCTCTCCATGGGCTCCTTTGAGTTCAAATGCTCACTCGAAATAACTGATTTCATAAACATCTCAATCTAACTAGCACACACACACAGTGTCTGTTTTCAGATGTTTGAACTATCTCTGCTAATCATTATGATAACAAAACAGGCACAGGATATTTCCCACTCACAATTTCTCCCATCCAGAAACAAGCTGATTTCACATGTTCTAATGTATTGGTCACATACACGTGTTTAGCAGATGTTATTGCGGGTGTAGCGAAATGCTTGTGTTTCTAGCTCCGACAGTGCAGTAATATCTAACATGTAATATCTAACAATTTCACAACATATACCCAATACACACAAATCTAAGTAAAGCAGTGGAATTAAGAATATATAAATACATATATGGAGGAGCAATGTCAGAGTGGCATAGACTAAGATACAGTAGAATAGTATAGAATACTGTATATACATATGAGATGAGTAATGCAAGATAATTAAACATTATTAAAGTGGCCAGTGATTTCTAATCTATGTATATAGGCAGCAGCCTCTAATATGCTGGTGAAGGCTATTTAACAGTCTGATGGCCTTGAGATAGAAGCTGTTTTTCAGTCTCTCGGTCCCAGCTTTGATGCACCTGTACAGGCAGTGGCTCAGGTGAACAGGCAGTGGCTCAGGTGGTTCTTGTCCTTGATTATCTTTTTGGCCTTCCTGTGACATTGGGTGATGTAGGTGTCCTGGAGGGCTGGTAGTTTGCCCCCGGTGATGCGTTGGAGAGACCGCACCACCCTCTGGAGAGCCCTGCGGTTGCGGGCGGTGCAGTTGCCGTAACAGGCGGTGATACAGCCCGACAGGATGCTCTCAATTGTGCATCTGTAAAAGTTTGTAAGGGTTTTAGGTGCCAAGCCAAATGTCTTCAGCCTCCTGAGGTCAAAGAGGCGCCTTCTTCACCACACTGTCTGTGTGGGTGGACCATTTCAGTTTGTCAGTGATGTGTACACAGAGGAACTTGAAGCTTTCCACCTTCTCCACTGCAGTCCTGTCTATGTGGATAGGGGGGTGCACCCTCTGCTGTTTCCTGAAGTCCACGATCATCTCCTTTGTTTTGTTGACGTTGAGTGAGAGGTTATTTTCCTGGCACCACACTCCCAGAGCCCTCACCTCCTCCTTGAAAAACTAGTTTTAATGACTCCATACTAAGTGTATGTAAACTTCCGACTTCAACTGTACCATGTCTGGCATATTGGTGTCTGTCTGACGATGAAGCCAACCCAGTTGTCGGACAATAGGCGGGACACACACCGGCGGCAGCAGCCCCATTCCTCATCTCCTTTACCTTTTTCAGATTGCGAACATTCCAGCCCCGAATTGTACTCAATTTTTCTTTGATATCGGTATCGGTGTTCAAATTTTGTGATATCTCCCTCCAGCTGTTATCTTTTGCGTTCTTGTCCGAATACAACTTCATCGAAGGATGTAGAGGTTATCATACTGTCTCACCTCCTCACACAGACGCTTCTCAAAACTGGACAGAGACGTAATTGTGCATAGCAAATGTTGAAATAAAAGCACAAAAAAAGTACACTTGCAAGTGGAATAGCAGTAGCAGCGAAGTAGAAGCACGTCCATCTCTTCCATGTTTATACCAGAAGGAATACCAGAAGGGATGTCATGTAGACACAGGGTGGGACTTCCATTGCAAAAATCACTCAATACTGCCCCTCAAGTCTTCGCAAGGAACGATTACAAGGAGCCGGCCCTTTTGTGACCAAAAATGACATTTCAACACTGTACCTTCCGTCACCGTAGTGTGTGAATTTACCTTTAAGACTAAAGAAAGGGGAGGGATGGTGTGCCCCTAACCCCCAATAAACTCATACAATATATACCTGTTTATTATGGTTAATAATATTGCAGGTATAAGGATACTACCTTTCTCTCCTGTGAGGCTTAAACGGAATGTAGTGTAATCATTAGTCCAAACTGTAGCAAACAGTTGCAAACGGAAAACGGTTTGCAACGAAAACAAGAGTTTCTAGTGTACAAATTCAGGTAGGTCCCTCCCCGTTTCATTATGTTTGCTTCTGTTTGGTTCCTAGTGAATACACCCATGGTATGTCTCCGTCCAAAAAATTTAAGAATTGATACGTTAGCTCAACTAACCAGTCGAGGCTGGTGGGAGGACCTATAGGAGGACAGGCTACTTTTAATGGCTGGAATGGAATAAATGGAACTGAGTCAAACATGTGGTTTCCAAATGTTTGATGTGTTTGTTAAGGTTCCATTTATTCCATTCCAGCCATTACAATGAGTCCGTCCTCCTTTAGCTCCTCCAACCAGCCTCCACTGCAACTAACATACTGTATGGTTTAACAGTGCACAAAAGTTATAACAACTCCTGTATTTCAACATTGGATGCATTGTAGGATGTTTCATTAACCTTGAAGAGAGATAAAGAAAAATAGCAGAGAATAGAATGAGGTCTAAAAGCAGAAGGGGAATTATTCAATCTGTACAGCTATGTGCCCCGGGGATTCAGTCATTTTGTCAAGGCCTTGATTTTGGCAGTTGGCAAGGCATTCAACATGTTAGGGAAGCACCTTGTCACGCAGTCAGATTCGTTAAACAGTCTTTGGAAAAGGAGAGAGAGAGAGAGAGAGAGAGAGAGAGAGAGAGAGAGAGAGAGAGAGCGAGAGAGAGAGAGATGAAAGAGAGAGGAAAAGAGGGAGTAATATGATTTTAATAAGAAGCAGAGTGAGGGAGAATGAGAGAGTGACTAACAGATTTAGCAGGAGAAAGTGAGAAGAGATAGAGAGTGAGGCATTTAAATGAGGCAGGACAGAGGGCAGAAGAAGGGGGGAAAAACACAACTGTACCTGGCACACAGGACCTGGAAGTATTGAATAGGGTGAACGAACAACAGACTTTCCATCCAGACAACTAAAGCTCATTTTATCATGGTGACAACAAGGCTACATTTATTATAAGTGGTCAAAATAGACAACGGTGTGTTATGCTACACTATGAGCTGGGGACATACACAGGCACACAACTCCTCTGGTAAAATACCACGTTAATAATGTCGGATGCTCCTTCGAACATACGGTTTAATGGGACATTGCTCCGGAGACGCATCACTTAGAGATGCATAACAAAATGCTTCCCAGAATGTATGATGGGCGAAATGGCCTATTGATGTAAATATTAAATGCGTTTGAATATAGCGGTATATCACCCAAGATTCACCTTACGCTCTAGTTAGGGTTCTGATAATGTTGATGGAGATGTTATTAAAAACATGCATAAGAAAAGCAGGGAATATTCCCACAATGCTCTCATAAAGTTAGAGTGTGACGTTATGACATGATTGTTCCAATAACGTTCACTAAACATTCTTCAGCAATCATGTCTGGATTCAATTAAATTGATTCTGAGAAAACATTACTGTAACGTTCCACTAATATTAATGGATATGTTATCCGAGACACCTACCCAGGTATAGGATCATCTGTAAAAACTACCACAGAACATTCCAGGTTGTCATTAAGTTGCCAGGGAATGTAATAACACAATGTTCTGGTAATGTTCTTATAATATACTGCCACAACAAAATGTGGGAGCATTAGAAGTGGTTTTGAGGAAGCATTATAGGAACGTTCTGATAATCTTGATGAATACTGTATGTTATTCAAATAACAACACGCAGGGAATGCTTCTCCCCCAAAAAAGTGCATATGTTTTATTGTCATATAAACCTGAGTGGTGCAGTGAAATGTGCTGTTTTACAGCAGTGGTCACCAACCGGTTGATCGCGATCGACTGGTCGATCTTCACCAAACATTTATGTAGAACATCCAACGATAAAGGCATAAAGGCGCTCCTAAAAAAAAACAAGATCCGACTCTGACTGGGAAAAAACGTTTTAAACGGTCATCCAACTCGAAAACTCTGGCAACTTTCTCGAGCTCCGACTTTACAACCTGAAGTTCACTGATGTCATGACGTCGGTTACTGGCAGGTAGCCTAGCTGTTAAGAGCGTTGGGCCAATAGCTGAAAGGTTGCTGGTTTGAATCCCCGAGCAGACTAGGTGAAAAATCTGCAGATGTGCCCTTGAGCAAGGCACTTAACCCTAATTGCTCCTGTAAAATGCTCTGGATAAGAGTGTCTGTGAAAATGTACATGTTTTTCCCAGTTGTCTTGAAAGCACCATTACCATCAGTCCAGTAAAATAAAAAAGCAAATTATCTAAATTTATGCTCAGCTGTGCCTCACAAGTGCTACAAAAATTGATCTATTTTGTTATCAAAGCTTAAGTTTTTTAATATAATATGGTCTGAGAAAAAAAATATTGGCAGGCCAGGCATACAGTGGGGAAAAAAAGTATTTAGTCAGCCACCAATTGTGCAAGTTCTCCCACTTAAAAAGATGAGAGAGGCCTGTAATTTTCATCATAGGTACACGTCAACTATGCCAGACAAAATGAGGAAAAAAAATCCAGAAAATCACATTGTAGGATTTTTAATGAATTTATTTGCAGATTATGGTTGAAAATAAGTATTTGGTCAATAACAAAAGTTTCTCAATACTTTGTTATATACACTTTGTTGGCAATGACACAGGTCAAATGTTTTCTGTAAGTCTTCACAAGGTTTTCACACACTGTTGCTGGTATTTTGGCCCATTCCTCCATGCAGATCTCCTCTAGAGCAGTGATATTTTGGGGCTGTCGCTGGGCAACACGGACTTTCAACTCCCTCCAAAGATTTTCTATGGGGTTGAGATCTGGAGACTGGCTAGGCCCCTCCAGGACCTTGAAATGCTTCTTACGAAGCCACTCCTTCATTGCCCGGGCGGTGTGTTTGGGATCATTGTCATGCTGGAAGACCCAGCCACGTTTCATATTCAATGCCCTTGCTGATGGAAGGAGGTTTTCACTCAAAATCTCACGATACATGGCCCCATTTATTCTTTCCTTTACACGGATCAGTCGTCCTGAACCCTTTGCAGAAGAACAGCCCCAAAGCATGATGTTTCCACCCCCATGCTTCACAGTAGGTATGGTGTTCTTTGGATGCAACTCAGCATTCTTTGTCCTCCAAACACGACGAGTTTAGTTTTTACCAAAAAGTTCTATTTTGGTTTCATCTGACCATATGACATTCTCCCAATCCTCTTCTGGATCATCCAAATGCACTCTAGCAAATTTCAGACGGGCCTGGACATGTACTGGCTTAAGCAGGGGGACACGTCTGGCACTGCAGGATTTGAGTCCCTGGCGGCGTAGTGTGTTACTGATGGTAGGCTTTGTTACTTTGGTCCCAGCTCTTTGCAGGTCATTCACTAGGTCCCCCCGTGTGGTTCTGGGATTTTTGCTCACCGTTCTTGTGATCATTTTGACCCCACGGGGTGAGATCTTGCGTGGAGCCCCAGATCGAGGGAGATTATCAGTGGTCTTGTATGTCTTCCATTTCCTAATAATTGCTCCCACAGTTGATTTCTTCAAACCAAGCTGCTTACCTACTGCAGATTCAGTCTTCCCAGCCTGGTGCAGGTCTACAATTTTGTTTCTGGTGTCCTTTGACAGCTCTTTGGTCTTGGCCATAGTGGAGTTTGGAGTGTGACTGTTTGAGGTTGTGGACAGGTGTCTTTTATACTGATAACAAGTTCAAACAGGTGCCATTAATACAGGTAACGAGTGGAGGACAGAGGAGCCTCTTAAAGAAGAAGTTACAGGTCTGTGAGAGCCAGAAATCTTGCTTGTTTGTAGGTGACCAAATACTTATTTTCCACCATAATTTGCAAATAAATTCATTAAAAATCATACAATGTGATTTTCTGGATTTTTTTTCCTCAATTTGTCTGTCATAGTTGACGTGTACCTATGATGAAAATTACAGGCCTCTCTCATCTTTTTAAGTGGGAGAACTTGCACAAGTGGTGGCTGACTAAATACTTTTTTCCCCCACTGTATAGCCAATTTGCTGTGATAATGTATTAGGCCTACTGCACAAACCCCATTCCTACAGAGCTGTTTTTATTAGGTTAATGTTACATTATTTAAGTCATGTTAAAAAAAAAATTCTGAGCGGTAGATCTTGGCCGGCTTTTTGACTGCGAAAGTGATCTTGACTCAGAAAAAGTTGGTGACCACTGTTTTACAGGGTCAGCAATAGTAGTATGCACCATGGAGCAAATTAGGGTTAAGTGTCTTGCTCAAGGGCACATCGCCACATTTTTCACCATGACGACTCGGGTATTCAAACCAGCAACCTTTCGGTTACGGGACCAATGCTCTAACCTCTGGTCTCATTAAGCTAGAGCGTGACATTATGACATGATGGCTCTAATAACGTTCCCTAAACATCCTTCAGCAATAAAATGTTGGAGCAATTGAAGTTGTTCCAAAAAAACATTCCTGGAATATTCAGTTAATGTTGATAGAGATATTACTACTAACACCTATAACAACAAACAAGAAACATTTCTGCTAGACTCTTATAAAGTTATTCTGTAAGGTTATGACATGATGATGCAGAATTATTCTAAAAACATACTTCAACGATAATGGAAGTAGTTCTGAAAACATTGCTGCTAATATTTATGTGTAATGTAACATTATTATATGAAGTTGACAAACCTTTAAACAAATGGCATTTCAATCTTCATCATCATATTTTATTATGGTATTGTCCAAACATAGCTATAGCTTTTTTAAAGAACGGTAATCAAGTAGATTTGAACCTGCAATCTGCCATATTCAAGCCCTGTAGGTGACTTAGTGTACAGGGCTTGAAGGATCCTAATGTTTCTAGTTGATTTCCCTTTGTACTGAAATCCTTTATTTTGATCCAAACTATGGATCTATTTTGTGCACAAAACATTAAGAACACCTTCCTAATATTGAGTTGCAACCCCCCCCCCTTTTGCCCTCAGAACAGCCTCAATTCGTCGGGGCATGGATTCTACAAGGTGTCTACATGTTGACCCATGTTGACTCCAATGCTTCCCACAGTTGTGTGAAGTTGGCTGGATGTCCTTTGGATGGTGGACCATTCTTGATACACACGGGAAACTGTTGAGTGTGAAAAGCGTTGCATTTCTTGACACAAACCGGTGCGCCTGGCACCTACTACCATACCCTGTTCAAAGGCACTTAAATCTTTTGTCTTGCCCATTCACCCTCTGAATGGCACACATACACAATCCATGTCTCAATTGTCTCATGGCTTAAAAATCCTTCTTTAACCTGTCTCCTCCCCTTCACTGATTGAAGTATATTTAACAAGTGACATCAATAAGGGATCATAGCTTTCACCTGGATTTACCTGGTCAGTCTATGTCAAGAGCAGGTGTCCTTAATGTTTTGTACACTCAGTGTATATCTCAGTACATATGCACATCTATGTACAGTACACCTCACCGCAATCTACCAGGCATTAATGTAACATGATTTCTTATATAAAGTTTGTAGGGAAAATAAAAGTCAAAACATAAACTGGTAAGAAATAATAGAGGAAACTTATTTTTCTAGATGTAGTCAGGGCTCTATGCAGGCGAGTCGAGTTCTTCCACACCGATCTCGACAAACCATTTCTGTATGGACCTCGCTTTGTGCACGTGGGCATTGTCATGCTGAAACAGGAAAGGGCCTTCCCCAAACTGTTGCCACAAAGATGGAAGCACAGAATTGTCTAGAATGTCATTGTACGTTGTAAAGTTAAGATTTCCCTTCACTGGAACTAAGGGGCCTAGCCCGAACCATGAAAAACAGCCCCAGACCATTATTCCTCCTCCAACAAACTTTACAGTTGGCACTATGCATTTGGGCAGGTAGCATTCTCCTGGCATCGGCCAAAACCAGATTAGTCCGTCAGATTGCCAGATGGTGAAGCGTGATTCATCACCCCAGAGAACGCGTTTCCACTGCTCCAGAGTCCAATGGCGGCGAGCTTTACACCACTCCAGCCGACGCTTGGCATTGCGCATGGTGATCTTAGGCTTGTGTGCGGCTGCTCGGCCATGGAAACCCATTTGATGACGCTCCCAATGAACAGTTATTGTGCTGACATTGCTTCCAGAGGTAGTTTGGAACTTGGTAGTGAGTGTTGCAACCGAGGACAGATTATTTTTACGCGCTTTAGCGTTCAGCAGTCCCGTTCTGTGAGCTTCTGTGGCCTATCACTTCGCGGCTGAGCCGTTGTTGCTCCTAGACATTTCCACTTCACAATAACAACACTTACAGTTGACCGGGGCAGCTATAGCAGGGCAGACATTTGACGAACTGACTTGTTGGAAAGGTGAGCTCTTCAGTAAGGCCATTATACTGCCAGTGTTTGTCTATGGAGATTGCATGGCTGTGTGCTCGATTTTATACACCTGTGGCTGAAATAGCCAACTCCCCTAATTTAAATGTGTGTCCACAAACATTTGTATATACAGTGCCTTCGGAAAATATTTAGACCCTTTGCCCTTTTCAACATTTTGTTACGTTACAGCCTTATTCTAAAATTGATTAAATAAATAAAATCCTCAGCAATCTACACACAATACCCCATGATGACAAAGCGAAAACAGGTTTGTAGAAATTTTTGCAAACGTATAAAAGAAAAATACAGAAATACCTTATTTCAATAAGTATTCAGACCCTTGAGATGTTTCTACAACTTGATTGGAGTCCACCTGTGGTAAATTCAATTGATTGGACATGATTTGGAAAGGCACACACCTGTCTATATAAGGTCCCACAGTTGACAGTGCATGTCAGAGAGGTCGAAGGAATTGTCCGTAGAGCTCCGAAACAGGATTGTGTAGAAGCACAGATCTGGGGAAGGGTACCAAAAAAGTTCTGCAGCATTGAAGGTCCCCAAGAACACAGTGGGCTCCATCATTCTTAAATAGAAGAAGTTTGGAACCACCAAGACTCTTCTTAGAGTTGGCCGCCTGGCCAAAGTGAGCAATCGGGGGAGAAGGGCCTTGGTCAGGGAGGTGACCAAGAACCCGATGGTCACTCTGACAGAGCTCTAGAGTTCCTCTGTGGAGATATGAGAACCTTCCAGAAGGACAACCATCTCTGCAGCACTCCACCAATCAGGCCTTTATGGTAGAGTGGCCAGATGGAAGCCACTCCTCAGTAAAAGGCACATGACAGCCCGCTTGGAGTTTGTCAAAAGGCACCTAAAGACTCTCAGACCATGAGAAACAAGATTCTCTGGTATGATGAAACCAAGATTGAACTCTTTGGCCTGCGTCACGTCTGGAGGAAACCTGGCACCATCCCTACGGTGAAGCATGGTGGTAGCAGCATCATACTGTGGGGATCTTTCTCAGTGGCAGGGACTGGGAGACTAGTCAGGATCAAGGCAAAGATGAACGGAGCAAAGTACAGAGAAATCCTTGATGAAAACCTGCTCCAGAGCGCTCAGGACCTCAGACTGGGGCGAAGATTCACCTTCCAACAGGACAACAACCCAAAGCACACAGCCAAGACAACGCAGGAGTGGTTTCGGGACAAGTCTCTGAATGTCCTTGAGTGGCCCAGCCAGAGCCCGGACTTGAACCCGATCGAACATCTCTGGAGAGACCTGCAAATAGCTGTGCAGCAACGCTCCCCATCCAACCTGAAAGAGTTTGAGAGGATCTGCAGAGAAGAATGGGAGAAACTCCCCAAATACAGGTGTGCCAAGCTTGTAGCGTCATACCCAAGAAGACTTGAGGCTGTAATCGCTGCCAAAGGTGCATCAACATAGCACTGAGCAAAGGGTGTGAATACTTATGTAAATGTGATATTTTTAGTGTTTTATTTTTAATACATTTGCAAATAATTCTATAAACCTGATTTTGCTTTGTCATTATAGGGTGTTGTGTGTAGATTAATGAGATATTAAAAAAATATATATATCCATTTTAGAATAAGGCTGTAACGTAAGAAAATGTGGAAAAAGTCAAGGGGTCTGAATACTTTCCGAATGCACTGTAAAAAAAATGTTTTCACAATGTACACAATTTAAAACGGCCAAACTATTCACAACAGTATTCAGTTGGTAAGAGACAGACATTCAGTCAATACTAGGAATAAATTGTACACCATCTATGTGTTAACCCCGCAGAAAAGAGAAATAGGCAAAATAACATTTAGATTCAGAGCAATAAAGAAATTGAATAACTTATCTAAGCAAACCAGAAACCTTTCAATATATAAATACACATTTAAATATAATAAACTGTAAGGTTGTGCATGACTATGGTAGATGAAGGAACAAATCTACTGTATCTTTTCAGACTGTTAGAATATTTATCTGGTCAATATGTCAGTGTATTATATCTGTTGTTTGTAACAGTGTGTTATATGTGAAAATGTGATTGTATTATAAATTGTATTTGAATGTTTAAGCACTCTTGAAGATTAGTCCAAATGTGGACTAAAAGAGATTCTAATAAAATTAAATAAAATCAAAGAACAGACTAAATGTCTTCTGGGAACGTTCTCGCAACGTCAAGTGAATGTTTTATACAAACATTGAATAATCATCAGCACAACTGGACAGTTTTTGTGTTATGAGAACATTTGCCGCAAACTAATGTATGTTCTGAAAACGATAACAGAACCAATTTCGGGATAGTTATTTTGGTTGAGAGAACACAGACAGTAAATGGAGTGCTCTGCGCAGAGCTCCTATCTATATGGCTGTTTGTCTAACGGGAGCAGGAAGACACTCAGATGGGTTGCTCCTACTACCATTACACACACACGCAAACATGCATGGACACACACACACACCATATCTCTCCTGGCTGATGTAGTGTGGAATTCTCTCTCCTTTGGATTGCCTTATCTGCTGAGCGGTAGGCTCAGAGACTAGCTGGGTTATGTAAGGGGCTCAGGGGAAGACAGGAAGGGGCTACTCCGAGACTGATCACACTCAAGTCCCAGCGCCCCAGGGCTCAGGACTGAGCTGTGTGACTGATAGGGGGTGTGTGTGTGTGTGTAAATCAAATCAAATCAAATGTATTGGTCACATACACATGTTTAGCAGATGTTATTGCGGGTGTAGCGAAATGCTTGTGTTTCTAGCTCCGACAGTGCAGTAATATCTAACAAGTAATATCTAACAATTTTACAACATATACCCAATACACACAAATCTAAGTAAAGCAATGGAATTAAGAATATATAAATAAATATATGGAAGAGCAATGTCAGAGCGGCATAGACTAAGATACAGTAGAATAGTATAGAATACAGTATATACAGTTGAAGTCGGAAGTTTACATACACCTTAGCCAAATACATTTAAACTCAGTTTTTCACAATTCCTGTCATGCCCTGGCCGTGAGAGGCCTGTTGTCTTTAGTTGGTTTGGTCAGGGCGTGAGTTTCTATGTTATATATTCTATGTTTACGTTCTAGTTAGTCTATTTCTATGTTTCAGTTCTAGGTTGTGTGTCTATGTTTGGCCGGGTGTGATTCCCAATCAGAGGCAGCTGCCGCTCGTTGTCTCTGATTGGGGATCATACTTAGGTAGCCTATTTCCTACGTTGTATTGTGGGATCTTGTTCCTGTTAGGCTGGTATGTGTATAGCCTGAGGACTTCACGTTACGTTGTTTTCTTGTTTTGGTTTGAATGTTTATTGAGTTAATAAACATGTACACTTTTCACGCTGCACCTTGGTCCGACCCGTCTCTCAACGTACGTGACAATTCCTGACATTTAATCCTAGTAAAAATTCCCTGTTTTAGGTCAGTTAGGATCACCACTTTATATTAAGAATGTGAAATGTCAGAATAATAGTAGAGAGAATGATTTATTTCAGCTTTTCTTTCTTTAATCACATTCCCAGTGGGTCAGAAGTTTACATACACTCAATTAGTATTTGGTAGCATTGCCTTTAAATTGTTTAACTTGGGTCAAACGTGTCGGGTAGCCTTCCACAAGCTTCCCACAATACGTTAGGTGAAATTTGGTCCAACCTCCTGACAGAGCTGGTGTAACTGAGTCATGTTTGTAGGCCTCCTTGCTCGCACACACTTTTTAAGTTCTGCCCACATATTTTCTATAGGATTGAGGTCAGGGATTTGTGATGGCCACTACAATACCTTGACTTAGTTGTCCTTAAGCCATTTTTAAACAACTTTGGAAGTATGCTTGGGGTCATTGTCCATTTGTGACCAAGCTTTAACTTCCTGACTGATGTCTTGAGATGTTGCTTCAATATATCCACATAATCTTCCTTCCTCATGATGCCATCTATTTTGTGAAGTGTACCAGTCCCTCCTGCAGCAAAGCACCCCCACAGCATGTTGCTGCCACCCCCGTGCTTCACGGTTGAGATGGTGTTCTTCGGCTTGCAAGCATCCCCCTTTTTCCTCCAAACATAACGATGGTCATTATTGCCAAACAGTTTTATTTGTGTTTCATCAGACCATCAGGACATTTCTCCAAAAAGTACGATCTTTGTCCCCATGTGCAGTTGCAAACCGTAGTCTGGCTTTTTTATGGCAGTTTTGGAGCAGTGGATTCTTCCTTGCTGAGCGGCCTTTCAGGTTATGTCGATATAAAAAGGCCCGTGGTCTTCTGTAGCTCAGCTGGTAGAGCACGGCGCTTGTAACGCCAAGGTAGTGGATTCGATCCCCGGGACCACCCATACACAAAAAAATTAATGTATGCACGCATGACTGTAAGTCGCTTTGAATAAAAGCGTCTGCTAAATGGCATATTACTATTACTATATAGGACACGTTTTACTGTGGATATAGATACTTTTGTACCTGTTTCCTCCAGCATCTTCACAAGGTCCTTTGCTGTTGTTCTGGGATTGATTTGCACTTTTCGCACCAAAGTACGTTAATCTCTAGGAAACAGAACACGTCTCTTTCCTGAGCAGTATGACAGCTGCGTGGTCCCATGGTGTTTGTACTATTGTTTGTACAGATGAACGTGGTACCTTCAGGCGTTTGGAAATTGCTCCCAAGGATTAACCAGACTTGTGGAGGTCTACACATTTTTTTCTGCAGTCTTATCTGGTTTCTTTTGATTTTCCCATGATGTCAAGCAAAGAGGCACTGCGTTTGAAGGTAGGCCTTGAAATACATCCACAGGTACACCTCCAATTGACTCAAATTATGTCAATTAGCCTATCAGAAGCTTCTAAAGTCATGACATCATTTTCTGGAATTTTCCAAGCTGTTTAAAGGCACAGTCAACTTAGTATATGTCAACTTCTGACCCACTGGAATTGTGATACAGTGAATTATAAGTGAAATAATCTGTCTGTAAACAATTGTTGGAAAAATTACTTGTGTCATGCATAAAGTAGATGTCCTAACCGACTTGCCAAAACTATAGTTTGTTAACAAGAAATTTGTTGAGTGGTTAAAAAACTAGTTTTAATGACTCCAACCTAAGTGTTTGTAAACTTCCGACTTCAACTGTATATATCAATGTTTTATAGGCTACAAAGTGCATGCTCAGAGAAGCACAGAGCAAAGTTATATTTCTACGATAGCTGCTGGGATGGTGTAAATAGAACTAGGCTGCACAACACACTGTAATGAATATTCCAACCCTGAGCCCCGGCCTGCTCTGCTCTTGCTGATCAAAAACGTTTTTGTGTGCTGCCTACCAATGGCTGTGCTGTTTAGGCCTACGGTGGCAGTTCAGGAGGAGAGTGAAAGGCTTTTAACGAAAAATTGTTTTTATTCGGACTAGCCTCTAGCCTATGTTCTGTTCAGTTTGAGAAGGACAGCATGAAGATGAGAAGGAGGACTGGAGATCAACGTTGATAGCTACCTACTACTATAATTGATTTGATTAAAAACAATATGTTTCTTGCCCATGATATATTTATCAGAGTTATTGACCTCATAAGAAGCCAGATTAGAGTAACTCACATTGCGGTGCTGAAACGCGAAAATTGACAGCTCATGGTTCTGATAGGCAAATTCGAGTAGGCATAATTCATTTCAGCCATCTTCATTTTAATTAGACTTTACTAACAACAAGAGGGCTTTGTGTTGGAGACTATTTCATCCTATTTAAGAGATAAGAGGTAGGCCTACCTGTTTGACAGACGAAATTAGGCTATAGGCTGCTATATCCATAGATTTGTCGGTCAATTCCTCCACCCACCATGCACTCTTTAAATGGCCTACCTCCGTGTCAGTGACGGGCTGTTGAGTTAAAACCAAGACTTGAATTGAGGGGGTATGACAGGGTATGCCACAGGCCTACCTTTTATTAAAGAAAATGGCAAAAAGCACAGGCCCTTGTTAGCTTAAGATCGTGAAGAAAATAAAACAGATCTGATTATATAAAGTGATCGATATCATTGTTTAGGCAAGTTTTAAAAAATTGACTTTGCTTGGAAAGTAATCTAATTCTGTCACTATCAATTGATTAAGCTATTCACTTTCTGTACAATAGAAGATGTTTAAACCCAGACAGTTTTTGGGAAACACTTGTAGTCTTTTCTCGTTGGGTTAACCCACGGAAGAAGAGTAGCCAGCAGTTAAAGCTTACATTTTTCTGCGTCGGTAGTCCTACTCTGTCTGGGATGGAAAGGTAGACCTAACTTTTGAAAGTACCATGCTCTGATTCCTAATGACTTCTCAGATTTAATTATTTGCAAACAGGGACAGTTTCGTTGCAAACAAGACTTGTCATTGGAGAAATATTATAAAATGAACACATAGGCCTATCTCTGTCCATTCTTAGCCTGTAATTACGGTAATTTGTGTGGTATTAAAAAATATTCTGCTAATATGTGAAATTAAGTGCAATTGCATGATATGCTTATAAAAGGCTATTTTTTTCTCGGACCTGCAAATATGATGATAGATGGATGCAAAGATTTCACTATAAAGTAGATATTTCCACCCCTACTCTTGTCCACGGTGGTCTGCGAACCCACAACCTTCTGGCCTGCAGCCCTGTGCACTGTCAAAATTCCTGCGTTGTCATGTAATGCTTACAGGATGAAGAACACTTACTAAAACTGTATATCTAAGGTTCTGGTCTGTCCAAGAAGTGAGTGTAAATGGTAGACATGTTCTCTGCTATCTACTTTGTTTTAATTATTATTTTGGGTATAAGGGAGGGTCACTTGTTTTTTTTCAAGTTCAGGGAAGAGTTAGGTAAAACATATTTAGCTGAAGGGAGGGCCATCCATTTTCTCCACGTAACCCTTATTATAAATAACGTTCCCTAACAACATTATTAAATATAATAATTTATTCAACTTTATAGCGTTATTCATTACAAATCTCAAAGCGCTGTAAAGCAACGACAACAAAAAACAAGACATTTAAAAACAACAACATCTTTAATCAGCATAAGTAGATTTACGGTCAAGAGACTTAAGGTTGAGAAAGTTCATGGCTTGATTGAGGTCAGCGGAGGGAGGATGGGGTCAAAGGGGAGCAGGCAGGCAGCACGTTGTGCCAGATGTAATTACATTGTAACTAGAAGGGTTATACCTAATGTTCTCCTGTCTCCTAATGTTCTCCTGTCTCCTAATTTCTCCTGGTTAGCCTATTGTCTGCAAAGGTTGTTACATTGTAACTACATAGTAATTATAAAGGTTATACCCTATTGGATTTCACTTTACATCCTGGGTGACATGACAAACAAATAAAAAATGACCGGTGTGACAGATTCTGGTTAAAATTACTAACATGGTAATTCACAGGTGACTTTCAAACGCCTAATTTCAAACATGAATTACATAGTGGAACAATAAATGTGTAATAACATCAGGAATTGCACCTTTGGAATAACATTCAGCAAGTAGATGTGTAATTACACGTTCCTTGTTCCAATTGTGTAATAACTGACAGCGCTACAATATTATTACCTATGTAACTACTTTGTTGTTACTACAGTTATAACTGTGTAGTTACATAGTTATAGGGGCATCTTGATGTAAAGTGTTACCAAGAACCCCATATCTACTGTAAAATATGGTGGTGGATCTTTGATGTTATTGGGCTATTTGGCTTCCACTGGTCCTGGGGCCCTGGTTAAGGTCAACGGCATCATGAACTTTACCCAGTACCACAACATTTTAGCCAAAAACCTGTGAACCTCTACTAGGAGACCTACATATTGCCGCAAGTGGATCTTCCAGCAAAACAATAACCCCAAGCACTAATACTAATTTCACAAAGAAATTGTTAATTGAACACAAAATCAACATTTTGCAATGGCCATCTCAGTCTCCGGACATTAACCCCATTGAAAACCTGTGGTTTGAATTGAACAAGGCAGTCCATACCCGCAGATGAAGGATATCAAGGATCTGGAAAGATTCTGTAAGGAGGAATGGTCTAAAATCCCTCCCAATGTGTTCTCCAATCTCATATTTTTGTTGTTGAAAAAGGCTCAGTGTCGTTATCCTTTGATTTGAAGGGGAGGGTGCTAGAGTATTGAAAACAAGGGTGTAAATTATTTTGACCCATATCTCTTAGAGATTTTTGTTAAACAAAATCTCTTTCTCTGAGCAATTATATTAGTACAAAATAATATAATTTCCCCTTTTTTTATAGCTCAGTATTTGTATTATTTATTTTATAGTCGTTTTTTGCTCATCTTTATCAAGGGTGTCAATAATGATGGACCCCACTGTACATTGTAAGCATAGTATTACTATTTGGTTGTGGACATATACTGAACAAAAATATAACCGCAACATGCAACAATTTCAAAGATTTTGCTGAGTTACAGTTCATATAAGGAAATCAGTCAATTGAAATGACTGGGTAGGGGCGCAGCCATGGATGGGCCTGGGACGGCATAGGTCCACCCACTTGGGAGCCAGGCCGACCCACTGGGGAGCCAGGCCCAGCCAATCAGAATGAGCTTTTACCCACAAAAGGGCTTTATTACAGACAGAAATACTCCTCTGCACCCCGTCCTCCGCACCCCCTCCTCCCCCCTCTGACGATCCCGCAGGTGAAGAAGCCGGATGTGGAGGTCCTGGGCTGGCATGGTTACACCTGGTCTACGGTTGTGAGGCCGGTTGGACGTACTGCCAAATTCTCTAAAACGACGTTGAAGGCGGCTTATGGTAGAGAAATGATCTCTCAATTCTCTGGCAACAGCTCTGGTGGACAGTCCTGCAGTCAGCATGCTAATTGCAAACTCACTCAAAACTTGAGACATTGTGTTGTGTGACAAAACTGCATATTTTAGAGTGGCCTTTTATTGTCCCCAGCACAAGGTGCACCTGTGTACTGATCATGCTGTTTAATCTGCTTCGTGATATGGCACACCTGTCAGGTGGATGGATTATCTTGACAAAGGATAAAATGCTCACTAACTGGGATGTAAACAAATTGTTCACACAATTTGACTTAAATAAGCTTTTTGTGCGTATGGAACATTTCTGGGATCCTTTACTTCAAACATGCGACCAGCACTTTACATGTTGCGTTTACATTTTTGTTTAGTGTAATATTCGGTTGCTTTTAAACGAGCCATCAATACAATTTGAAATAGAATTTCATGGGATTAAAACTGAAGTCAAACCCATAGAGAGAACATTGGCGCTGACATGAGTTGACATGTTTGCAATAAAAATGGGGTCTACTGGGATATGTAAGTGCACCTCCTCTCTTTGCCAGTACAGACAAACACATGTCAAACAGTCAAACCCAATCATATTGTAGCTGCCACTGCGCAAAGACACCTTGTCCGGTGCTTTAGATCTTTTGACATAGCACTAAAAAATATGAAGAGTGGTACTCAGTAATGTGTTGTGTTGTATTTGCCCCAAATTTAACGCTTTGATTTCAGGACATAAAGTTAATTTCTTTGCCACATTTTTTGCAGTTTTACTTTAGTGCCTTATTGCAAGCAGGATGCATGTTTTGGAATATTTGTATTCTGTACAGGCTTCCTTCTTTTCACTCTGTCATTTAGGTTAATATTGGAGTAACTACAATGTTGTTGATCCATCCTCAGTTTTCTCTTATCACAGCCATTAAACTCTGTAACTGTTTTAAAGTCACCATTGGCCTCATGGTGAAATCCCTGAGCGGTTTCCTTCCTCTCCGGCAACTGAGTTAGGAAGGATACCTGTATCTTTGTAGTGACTGGGTGTATTGATACACCATCCAAAGTGTAATTAATAACTTCACCATGCTCAAAGGGATATTCAATGTCTGCTTTTTTAGGTGCTCTTCTTTGCGAGGCATTGGAAAACCTCCCTGGTCTTTGTGGTTGAATCTGTGTTTGAAATTCACTGCTCAGCTGAGGGACATTACAGATAATTGTATGTGTGGGGTAAACACTACTATTGCACAGAGAGTGAGTCCATGCAACTTATTAGGTGAATTGATAAGCAAACGTTTACTCCTGAACTTATTTAGGCTTGCCATAACAAAGGGGTTGAATACTTATTGACTCAAGACATTTCAGCATTTCATTTTTATTTAATTGGTTAAAAAAATCAAATAAAAAATTACACTTTGACATTATGGGGTACTGTGTGTAGGCCAGTGACACAAAATTGTAATTTAATACATTTTTAATTCAGCCTGTAACACAACAAAATGTGGAAAAAGTCAAGAGGTGTGAATACTTTCTGAAGGTACTGTCGTTAGGGTGAAACAGCACATGAAGACATTGACAAAGGAGCTTAGGGTTTAGCTCATCAGGCTAACACAGTCTAGCATGCAGTCCACCCCCAGATTCAACCCCCAACCCCCGTGAGTAACACAGACACTTACAGTGGAACAGCACATGAAGACATTGACAAAGGAGCTTAGGGCTTAGCTCATCAGGCTAACACAGTCTAGCATGCAGTCCACCCCCAGATTCAAACCCCAACCCCTGTGAGTGACACAGACACTTACAGTGGAACAGCACATGAAGACATTGACAAAGGAGCTTAGACTGCCTAGACTTTAGCTCAAAAGGCTAACACAGTCTCATTACATGCAGGCAGGGATGGAAGTTAAGGATTTTGGGCACTGGTCAGCCAGGCTAGTAGACTGCAATTTCTACTAACTCGGTCTGAAAAGTACTAGCCACGGTCTAGCGTGCTAGCTTAGTTTCCATCCCTGCATGCAGGTGTCTAAGATTAGAACACAGGTACTTACAGTGGAACAGCACATGAAGACGATGATGAAGGAGCCAATGACTCCTCCGATGCCGACCATCCAGGTCATCCGCAGGAACAGGATCACCCCGAAGATGTTCTGGATGCAGGGGAGGTACACTCCCATCAGGGTCCCCAGCGCTGGAGCCTGTAGGGAGGGGAAGAGGAAGTGGACACACACTTTAGGTACATGGGGTCTTTAATGACTGGGTTATCATATGCATTTGTAACAGAAATGGATCTGTGAACCACGCGACAAGTAACCATAGCCTAGGATTTCTCCGACCAGAATTTCAGGGAAACCTGGGAATTTGGGGAAAGTTACAACGCTACTCAGTCCACTAGGACTACAGCACCACCAAAAGTCAGTGAGTAATTCTAACCTTGGGTGCAATATGGCAGTCTATTAAAAACACTATTCTGTTTTTCTATTGAGTATTTGTATATTTTCTTTCCTTCCATGGGAATTAATGGCCTGGGAGCTGGATGGCACAGTGACAGCGTTTCAAGGCCAACCCATGGACAGCAATTACTGATACTAGGGTGGAGAGGCTCTGTGTTGATAGATTTATTAATGGGCAGTTTCTCCTCCTGAAGGTTTTTTGGGATATGTTTTATGTGGTGTGTGTGTGTGTGTGTGCAGCTGTATGTGTGTGTGTGTGCATGCGTGCATGGTTGGCTAGGTGTGTGTGCATGTGAACGTGTATGTGTTGTGTGTGTGCACGTGTGATTGTGTTACAGTTTAAGTGCGCCACAGCTGACCCCCATGCATAATGGAGTCATATTCATTTCCGTCTCAAGGACAACTTGGGCCAATAAAACGTAATTGTCCCAATGCCCAGTGGTGATCCTAAGTGAGTGAACAGACCCTCGTTGCCAAATCCTTATGAGATTTCAAATTAAAGACTTAAGCTGCATCTCAGTGCTTTGACTTGGAATGCATAATCAAGGTCTCAAGGGGGAAAATAGTGAGGAAATGAGTTCAAAATGGGTGTAACACAGCTTCCTTGCAGATTTAATTATTTCTGATATGCTCTTGATAATGAAAAATCACTGTAAATGTCAAACTTCGACTTCAAAATCATATTCTCCATGACAATTAACCTCAATTGAGGCATTTCAATAGATATAATTACAGCACAATCTGTGTTTTAAATGGCTGTAACATCCAGAGAAATATAAATCACTAGAATGGAAGTCCATTTCTAAAGTCAATGATGTCACAATGGGTGGACTGGCGGCCATTTAGGGTGTACCCATAGCAGTAAAGCTAGGTCAAAAATATACAGGTTACCACAACGTTGTCACACATCTGTGCTAACTAGATGGTCCCATTGTTGCAAAGAGTTATGAGATATCAGAAACCCGTTGTCTTAACCTTTGTCATCTTCAACCTAGGAGTAAAGCAGGAAGTAATCCCAGGAGGAAGTCCTATTCTAGTGATTCTATTTCTATGGTGACATCACTGCCAGTCTGACGAATAGGATGGATGAGGATGTGAAGAGGGCTGGCCAACAACTCTGTTAAAATAGGATTATCTACAGACATTGTTTTTGCTGTGTCGGTCTGGTGTGTACGATCCAGCGGCAATTCTATCAGAACCCTGGTGTGCGTATTCAGTAAGGGCCCATAGGGTCATTGTCCAATATGAAGCTGAAAGTGATGACTGAAAGACCTTGAGAACGCAACAGGACGAGATGGTTGTGATGTCTCTCGAGCATAATGTTAACTTTGATATTTTGATGCTTCTTAACTGCGATTCTGAACAGACAGCAGCTGTTGAGTTGAGAAACTAGACTTTTTAATTAAATCATCTACAAAAAAAGCGCATCCTGATGAATTCCTGACATTAAATGAATATTAAGCATGCAAATTCGGTAGTCTGATGTAATTTGATTTGAAAAGCTGGGCTTCGGATATTAATAAGAGCCTGTTTGTTCTTAAAAAGTCACACAAACATAATTATATTATAATTTTCCAGAGGAACAACAGGCCAAGTGCACACGCAGAGTTCCAATTAGAAAGCTCATCACTTGTGAAAGGCTGCTGAAACTCACTGTGTGTAGACAATGATAGAGCTAATTTCAACTGCAAGTTACCTTGCCTGCAAACCTGAAGACTAGGTTTAGCTGAGCGGGATTGTGCAGTCTTGCAGGCAGGAGACCTGGGTCCGAACCCAGTTTGTTAAACATATTACGTTGTTCTGTATCAAACCTGAGTAATAGTCAAATATATCTTCAACACCAATGTGGTAAAGTCCTCTAGTAGGTTGGAGTAATCCTGAATTATGGTTAATCTGGGCCAAATCCTTATTTTGGATTCATCCCTATAACTCAAGGTAGGATTCAGCCCCATATGTTTTGTGGAACCTCTTCTTCTAGCCTATTTCCCCCTGTCTCTATTTTGCCCCTTAGGGGCCACCATACTGTACTCAGGAAGTGAAGCTGACACTTTAGCTGACCTGTTTTTGTTAATATCCCTCTGTTGGTTTTTTATCAGACAGTTCACTTTACATCTATTCTTTGAAATCCTATTTTACACCTCCAAGCTACACCACAAGGATGATTTATACAGGGAATTTCATTAACCTTTAATCAATGTTCAAAACCACGCATTCTCACGTTGCCTACGGGAGCGGCGAAGAACAAACTTCAGTCCATCTTTGTCATCTCTCTATCCATATGGCAATGACTCTCACAGTTTGCCTGTTGCCTGGGTTATGCAAATGAGAGCGCTGCTGTGGCTGTGCCCTTCAGTGTGCGGGGAAAGTTCCCTAGGCCTTACACTTATTTAGAGATTGCTGTCGGATTTTTGTGTCATGACCTTTGTCAGAATGGAATTTACTTTGTCAAATAATTGAATGGCATTTGGGTTTTGCAATTAACATACTTTTATTTTGCCTCCCTCAAATTTTATAGGCTACATTCCATTTCACCAATACAACATTTCCAGAAATAGCTCCAGTTATTAGATGAATACACTTTGCATGTTTAGTAGTGATTTCAATACGGGAGCAATGGTACTGTTTAAAGTTAAGTTATTATGTAATAAGTTGAATTATTATGAGCTTAATGGATTTGTTTTGACCTATGCAAAATGAGTGAAAGAGACACCGAAAAATCGATCAAAAAATGTCTGTTTGGTCTAAACAAAAATGTGATTAAAATATGCATGACATATGGTTGAAATATTATATATATTTTTTGTAATTATGCAGGAGAATTAAGTGGATTTTTAATCAAGCACAGAATATTAAATGATCCAATGAGAGCCAACATTTGCCATTATAAATCCACAGGTCTTTTTTACAACTTGACACTACTTTCATCAGTCTTTCATCCACTCTTTAACATGGCTATAATTAAGAACATAGAATTTCCATTAACTTCCATACGAGTGGCTGGGGGTCCCTTTGGGATGTATGTAATATACATTACACTTCAGGTGTAATGGGGTGAAAAGTACACCTTCCATCAGCACTTTGGTGTAGAATTGAAAAACTGCTGTAAATCGCTGTCACTGCAGAAACATGAGCAGGAGGCTATAGCCGGAGTATAGGGGTCAGATTCTATTAACAGCTACTGTACGTTACTAGCGACAACACCGTCTCCTCCCATTTACATAGCAAACAATAGTGTGCAACAAATCACACGAGAGAGGCGCCCAAGATTAAATGTATTTTCAAGGTGGGCCCCTTCCAAAGATACATTATTTCTATAGGTACTATGATGTTGAACGATGTAGCGCTTTGCTAACTTCCTGTCCTTTGCACAACCACTCTGTTTGAGGGCGGTCAAATTAATAGAGCATCCCTATACAAAAAAGTTCCTGAAGAGTACTCGTAACTTCTGATTTCCCTAAGTCCTGAGACTGAGGCAGTCATAGTATGGACACTGTACTAATGTGTCCAAACACTGTCAACCGGAGCACATCTTGAATCAGTGAAAACAAGCTACAGTGTAACTCGGTGAATTCCATTTGATAGCTGCGTCATTATTCCCTCTAATGCCCTTTTCATACTACTGAGCTGAGCCGAGCCGTGCTGAGCTGTACAGCGATGGCCTGGTTAGGCATCCACCATAGTTCCTAGAACCACGCTGGAAAGGACCATGTGAAAAGAAAATATCCAAACCAGGACAGTATGGGCCCTGGTCAAAAGTAGTGCATTATAAAAGGAATAGGGTTCCATTTGGGAAGTAGCCTAGTGTCATGACTTGCCCTCATGGGCTGAGGATCAAAGATGCCGGCTAGGCAAAGGTTTGAACACCCCCTTTCCTGGGGGCCAGTTTTATGACCAGTCGTAAATTCCTTGCAGAAACTTTATTTTCCGTTCCATGCAGTATTAGGAGAGGGAATTTCCCTGTGAGGCAAAGGAAGTCTTCCCGCCAAGACTCCAACATCCAAAAGTGGATTATGAAACAATATTCCTACTTAAATGGTCGGTGGAGACTTAAAGAACAATCATGTCAAATTCGTTACTATGTTGTGATGTCATTAAAGACGGTGGAACAACATAACTGTATCTCTGGGGGTGTACACTTCCCAGTTATGAGGTTTGCATCTAATTGTTGTATAAAACAAATTATTAAGTATAATAATAATTTTGTGAAGATAACAATGTGATTTTAGCATTCTAGAGGAGATTATTGTTTCCATATTGATTTGTTCTCAGTCAGTGGCCACACCCAGATGAGCACAAACATGATGAAACGCCCCCCTTTCTACTTAAGTATAAAACCCCTCCTGACGAAATTCAACTCAGACCAAGCATACTACGGCATAAGCCGGAAGTTGCAAATGGTTGAATTTCTACAAGACCAAGCAGATTACGGTATAAGCCGGATGTTGCAAATGGTTGAATTTCTACCAGACCAGGAAACGTGAAGCTGAAGCTACACGTTACAAAATGGTTAGACCAGAAAGACCAGAAAACGTGAGACGTAAGTCCACACGTTTGAAATGGAGAAACTCTGAAACTCTCAACCTCTACACGAGGTGAAGAAGAAGACAATACACTAGACCTTATCATTTCAGTCTGCAGCTGGCATGTATAGTTGTCTAGAGAACTTTCACTAAAGACACGAGTTGGGAAGGACAATCCCTCTCAGACAACCGCTGGTACATCTGAAGTATTTTTTCTAACAGATCAACTCTACGAACTACAGGGTACGCTGAAGTATCCCTTCTAACCACCACTATGACCAGAAACTCTACGAAGGACATTGGGATCTCTGGTGGGCAAACCAGAGTCCTACATCATCAACTCAACTATTGAGGATAGCTACACGTAAATACATGTTGATTTCTAATCCGAATGAGCGGTTAGTGGGGTTTTAAGCATTTGTATTTCTGTGAGCGTAGTAACCACGATAGTTTGAATCTCTTCCACTCTGACCCTCCTTCTACCCAAGCATTCATGTTATTGTTAGTCCAGTCCACTAGGGACCTGTTTTCATTGTATTGCGTTAGTAATCAATAACCTATGTGTGTGTGTGTTTGTATTGTGTTATTATTTAGTTAGTTAGTAAATCAATAATTAAGCCAATTTGTGTATTGCTGATTCATCAATAAGGTTAGGGTTCTTGCAGATCCAAGGATTATGCGACGTTCAGAATGAGACTGATAAGAGGTAATTATTTAATAAGTGACTGTTATCGATATATAACATATATATCTTCTAAGAGTTTAATTCGGGAGATGGTAACTCGTTAAACAACTTCTTCCGTGGTGCCCCAAATTCCTAATGATTTAAGTGTTACATGATTAATTTAATCGAGTGACAATTAAACATAGTTTAGTTGATTCGATAAATAACAGCCATACGTATTAATATAAGTCACGTCACGACACTAGCTACTGTATGTGTATATCAATGGGCTCTTTCGATCTGCACTCTATTCTCAACAACACCATTCACACTGGGGGGACAAATACCCATACACAACAAGACCCCACAAAGGGGGAATACAGCAACAATCAAAGTGAGAGATAGCCCTCCATAGCTGCTCTCCATATGGCAAATGATGTCATTTTCAGCGCTTCCACACACAATAGAGCAACACAAAAGACCCTGCATCTCAGTCTACTGTCGGAGCGGTCTCAATGGCTAACAATACACAATATATCCCTGCAGATATGTATACCCAGATTGGCAAGAAGCTGCGAAAATGGCCATCCACAGGCTTCAATACTGTTTACAACATAGGGTTGTTCGTTAACTTTCTGTCCCACATGGCACCCATTTCCAAATAGCCCTCCTGTAGCTCAGTTGGTAGAGCATGGCGCTTGCAACGCCAGGGTTGTGGGTTCGATTCCCACTGGGGACCAGTATGAAAAATGTAAGTTGCTCTGGATAAGAGCATCTGCTAAATGACTAGAATGTAATAGTGCAGCCACCTGAGTGTCGCCACCTATGTGCATTATGTAGGGATTAGGGTGTCATTTGAGACACATACAGGGTCTCAGTAAGAATATTATAAAGCTATTTGCCTAATAGACAGTGAGCATGTGCTGTAGCCTACACAATAATAATGAAGAAGAATACACTTGTTGAGAATGGCCAAAATGCCACAAGATTGAGAAGACAGAAACGTATCGCAAAAAAAAAGAGAATGTGTCTAATTAGTTTACATTGATAAATAGCCACAGCAGATTGGACGCTTGTTTCTATTGAATCAATATACTCCCTATGGGGGAAACGAGGCCTTTATTTTAGGGAGCTCCACTTCCATTCGCATTCAATTGGCATTTCATTCCTGGACCAGGAGTGCAATACAATCCCGGACATAGACTTCTAGAATCCGGAGAACTAGTGAGGCCCAATAAAAAAACGGCTGGTAGCCTGCAGCATGATTTCCCTCGAGATCATGTGAGCCGGAACAGCCAAGAACAGCAAAAGCAGCGACTGCATTGCCGCCGCTACGGGTTTGCGCCGCGGCTGTGAGGAGAGACAGCTGCCCCACGACCCCCTGGGATAGGCAGTCAGCCCAGTGCTATCTGGCTCAGGTGCAGTGGTCCAACAGTAGGCTCCCCCCGCTCGTAACAGCTGCTTCAGAACCAGCTCTCTGCTACCTCGCCACTAAGCTCGGCTACCCAGGTGCCCCCACCCTCGCCACCCCTTACCCAATCACCCCCTCACTGGACCCTTAGCCACCACAGCCACCTGAGACCACTCACAGGGCCCTCTTATTCTCTGGGGGCCGATGAAGATTCTTTACAAATGCACCCTTCATGGCTTGGGGTGGTTTAGCTGTTAGGGTCGCTGTCTTCAGAGCACGTGTTGGTGTGTGTTCTAATCTGGCCCACAACCTTCTGACACAAACCCTCTTTTAACTTACTCTATCTCACCGTCTCTATCCAATATAGAAAAAGTACTCAAGGAGTGGGACTGCTTTCTTCCTTCTTTCGTGTTATGTGAATGTCTACAGATGGTCTACTAATGTTGTACTGGTTCCTAAACAAAAGCAAAACATGCTTGATATTTACTGTCTTGTGCATTACATAAATACCATCATGAAAGGCATTACATGTGCTTTTAGAACTCTGTTAAAGGTTGTGTGTCATGCAGTGTGTAGGCAGCTTAAGAGGATATATAGAGGACTGGTTAAGGCATTTGGGCAGCCTTTTCCTGGTATAAGAGATTGGTTTTGGATGGCGTGATGGAGATAAATGGGGTCAGGTGAGAGGAGAAGAGATGAGAAATGAGGAGATGAGGTGAGGGAGGAGGAAAGAAGAAGAGAGAAAAAAGGTGGACGAAAGGAAAGTAAATGAACGACCTAGCTGGGGGAAAAAACGAGGAGAGCTTAGGAAATATGAAAAAATAAGAAAGGAGAGGAGCTTAGGAAATAGGAAAAAATAAGAAAGGAGAGGAGCTTAGGAAATATGAAAAAATAAGAAAGGAGAGGAGCTTAGGAAATAGGAAAAAATAAGAAAGGAGAGGAGCTTAGGAAATAGGAAAAAATAAGAAAGGAGAGGAGCTTAGGAAATAGGAAAAAATAAGAAAGGAGAGGAGCTTAGGAAATAGGAAGAAATAAGAAAGGAGAGGAGCTTAGGAAATAGGAAAAAATAAGAAAGGAGAGGAGCTTAGGAAATAGGAAGAAATAAGAAAGGAGAGGAGCTTAGGAAATAGGAAAAAATAAGAAAGGAGAGGAGCTTAGGAAATAGGAAGAAATAAGAAAGGAGAGGAGAAGAAAGAAGGGGAAAGAGAAGAGTGGACTTGAACTTACTACTGCAGTAACTGTCTGGAAGAAAGCTGACATAGCTGGGGCATACTATACGATTGAGGTGATAATATAGTAAGTAGAGCGAGCACAGATGCTGTCCCTCAACTTCTAATGCAATACAAGTGTTGAGGTGTGGGGAGTGTGGGGGGGGGGGCTAGGAGCTTGTAATGCCATCTTCACGCTCTGTCGACCAGACAGGAGCTGACAGGGCTAATCCTTTTCAGCTCCGGTGTGCTGAATTACTAGAGGTGGAGAGAGAGAGGAGAGAGGGCACCAAATATCTCCCTCCAAATGTCCACCTATAGGTATGGATTAACCCGCTGCACACTGGTCAATGGTATTTGTGTGTGTGTGTGTGTGTGTACGAGAGAGACAGAGAGGCAGGGAGAGGGAGAAGAGAGAGGGAGAGGGAGTGAGGCGAGAAGAGGAGATGTGTGTGTGTGTGTGTGTGTAGTAATGGTGTGTATGTGTATGTCTATGGTGAGGGTGTGAGAGAGAAAATAGAGAGAAAGAGGGGAAGGGAGAGGAGAGAGAGAAAGAGCGGGAGAAGGGGGAGATGTTAGTGCATGGGTAGAAAAGGTGGCTGTGTCTATATGTGCATGTGTGTCATTTAGCCAAGTACATAGGAAGAACATTCAGTGCTGCAGGACAAAATTATTACTAAATGGTCATTCCTGTTTGCTGGAATATTCTGCTACAAGATAACAATGAATACTGTTCAGTTTTAACCCCACTTTCTGTTTGCTAAGTAGGGGCATATGTAAGCTGTGAAATTCTCCCCTTAGCTCAATTATCAACACTGTCAAACGGCAGACGCAACTGTAGTATAATATGAAGCAACATTAATCAAGATACAATCTTCGCAAGGCTACCGGCATGAATACTAATGCAAGACTGGGGCTTCTAGTGAGAAAAGGAAGAGGCATCGTAAAACACAATGACCTGGAAGGGAAACACCATTAGAGATGGGGATGCAGTATTTAATTCTTCCCAATAGAAACTCAGAGGGAAAAATAGTCAGCCCCCACAGATTGGGGGAACAGTTTCCATCTTGACCCTGGCAACCTCCAGACTGTTCCCTGATGTCGCACAGTATGAAAACCCTCTAATCTCTCTTTTCACACTGCGCCTTACGAAATGCTCGAGCTGCCATACTCAATGGGCTGATGATGAAGGGGAGAGAGAGGAAAGAGGAGAGGAGAGAGAAAGGGATCGTTGTCGGAATGATAAACGCCATCGGCTGCCTTAATGAAAAGCCTCTTGTGGTGATGGGGAGATTGCCTTTGGAATGGGCTGCTGATTGAAGAAGCAGCTGCTTGGTGTACCGAGCGGGCTAATTAAGTATTGAAGGGCCGGGGAAGGTGACCGGGAAGATTAGCCTCTTCCGCCCGGCGCTACCATTGGAGGAGTACTGAATCCGATATATCTATCTATCTCTCAACTCTCTGCTCTAGTCTGGACTGGTGGGTGGGAGGTTGGTGCAGTGATCAGGCTCAGGGATATAGTGGAAGATAATTGCTAACGCAGAGGAACCATCCAGGTAAAAAGGACTGACAAAAACTAGGAAGGTAAACAGAGAGCCCGAAGAAAGAACCAAGAACAAAATATAGAATGAACCCAAAACAAAAATAGATAGGGAAAAACTCAGGGTGAAAAGGCTGTGAGTCAGGCTGTGTTACAGGTCTGACTGGCCAGTTATGTTACAGGTCTGACTGGCCAGTTATGTTACAGGTCTGACTGGCCAGTTATGTTACAGGTCTGACTGGCCAGTTATGTTACAGGTCTGACTGGCCAGTTATGTTACAGGTCTGACTGGCCAGTTATGTTACAGGTCTGACTGGCCAGTTATGTTACAGGTCTGACTGGCCAGTTATGTTACAGGTCTGACTGGCCAGTTATGTTACAGGTCTGACTGGCCAGTTGTGTTACAGGTCTGACTGGCCAGTTGTGCTACAGGTCTGACTGGCCAGTTGTGTTACAGGTCTGACTGGCCAGTTGTGTTACAGGTCTGACTGGCCAGTTGTGTTACAGGTCTGACTGGCCAGTTGTGTTACAGGTCTGACTGGCCAGTTGTGTTACAGGTCTGACTGGCCAGTTATGTTACAGGTCTGACTAATCAGTGCTGTGTTACAGGTCTGACTAATCAGTGCTGTGTTACAGGTCTGACTAATCAGTGCTGTGTTACAGGTCTGACTAATCAGTGCTGTATTACTGGTCTGACTGATCAGTGCTGTGTTACTGGTCTGACTGATCAGTGCTGTGTTACTGGACTGAGTGACCAGTATTGCAACGGCAACTTACCTTGACAGGTTTCTTCTTCTTTTTGTCTTCGTCCTCATTGTCGGCCTCCTCCTCGTGCTCCTTGCTGCCCTGGGGGAGGTTGGAGTAGTTGGCCAGACTACTGAGCATAGACGACACCATGGGACTGGTCTCCATCTCCTCCTGCAAAGTGCATTGACACAAACAGGATAACATAATTGGTAAATTGTAGTGAGCATATTGACACAAAATGGATTCCCTGCATTTCTGAGGTGGTGCAAAATAATGCGGGAAGCGATATGACCAAATTGGGGGTGTAAAATATAAAATGTGCAATATGAATACAAACTACTTAATACAGTTTATGCAGCAAACCACTCATCATTTCAAATGAGGATCCCTTAGAGAAAAAATGTAATACACTTGGCTTTTTGCTTATGAAGGTAAATGGCTTTGTTTTGTCATTTTCTGTAGCAGTTTGGAAATGTGATTGGATTAACCTGAGGTGTAACACTCGCCCTTCAAACAGTTATTACCCTCGTTAATCGATGTCACGGCCCTTATTCAATCACTCGCTGATCCGTGAATGTGTGTGTGTGTGTGTGTGTGTGTGTGTGTGTGTGTGTGTGTGTGTCTGCCTACAAATTCCAGTCTCACAGGCAGGACCATACTCTGGTCATCATACAGTTGGCTTCTGTTGCACATGCACGAGTAAGTGTGTGTGTGAGTGTCTGTCTGTCTGTGCATGCGTTCCTGCATGTGTGCATGTGTGTGTGTGTGTGTGTGTGTGTGTGTGTGTGTGCGCATACATACCTCAAACAGAGCCATATGTTTGCCATCGTATTGCAGGCTCTTCTCTGTGGCATCACTACTGTTGATAAAAGGGCTGCTCTCCTTGGGGTTCCCATCACCTGGAAGAAGAAACACAGAACCATCATCAGACGGGCTGAAATACATCCTTATTCTATTCAATACCTAAAATGGTCAAATGTTTCCAACGTATCCCTGATCTATAATTAGATACCGTAAAAGCACAATGCTTATTTTGCTTCACTTTGTCTTTATGAATAAACAGAAGCCGTTGCCCCTCAGAGCTTCATTCCCCAAACAAGTGACCAATCACAAATGTGATGTCATGTTTTGGGACTGCAAGGCTTTGAGCGAGGCTGATAGCCCCAGTTAAGTGCTCACTTCAAAAAAGTCCACAAGGTTTCACACTCGCTTGCCTGTCAGTCAAACTTGCAAGGACGACCTTCCCCGAAACACATATTTGAATTTACGCTCTAAGCCCCTCTCACCCGGGGCCATGTCTTGGACTGTGCCACGAGTCAAGCTATTTTTAGTGAAAACGCAGCCTGTGCGATGACGGTAGGGCACCGCTAACTGCATGCCCCCTCTGTACTCTTGCCTCTCTATGGGGGAGTGAAGGAGAGAGGGGGTGATGAGAGACAGAGGCGGGGGTTGAGAGAGACCGACAAACAGAGAAAGGGAAATGGAAAAAAACTGATAGAGAGAGAGACAGGAAGAGAGAGGGAAATAGTCAAAGAGAAAGAGAGATTTAGAGAAACAGACAGAGAGTAAAAGTGAGAGTCAGAGGGGAAGAAAGAGAGAAAGAGAAGAGAGAGAGAAGAAAAGATAGAGACAGAGAGCTGCAGAAGGAGAATATTAAAAGCTTCTGCGGTACTTCAGTTCCTGCTTACGTCGACCCACACCCAGCCAAAAATACATGCTCTGTTTAAAAGGTAGGCCTGTCCATTTATCCGACATGTTGTGGGTTTTTTAAGGGCATGTCATGTATTTCCATCCATCGACAAAAATATCAGATACACTCCAGAAGAAAACTGCACACATACACTATACTGTTTATTAATATACACAAATCACTACTATGTTGTATAGAAATCAATGCCCACACACACTTACAAACACAAGTCTTTAGGCTGTTGTAAGACTCCCCTAGGATTCTAGGCCAGGTCATTTGATCTTTTGTTGAACAGCCTGGCAGCCTTCCTTAGATCATCAAAAAGAGACAACTTGAGTCGTACTTGAGCAGTGTTGTGCTTGACAGGGTAAAAGTGAGTGTTCCACACAACTCTCATATATTTTATCTCTCCTCGGCTGGTCTCTCCTGACAGTAAATTCATTGAAATTCCATCATCAAAGGAACATAGATGAATTTATGAAACTAAGTGATGGTCCTCAAAGATATTATGCCATTTTTCTTTGACCACATCCCCTACTTATCCTTCGTCAATCTCATTTGTCCATGCAAACTGTAACTATCGCTTAAAGAGGCAGTCAGCAAGTACTTTGTGAACCAAGCATTGACACTGGTGGAAGAATACAATCTGTGTTTAGTACAGCTCTGAAATGTCATTTCTCAAAAGTAAAATGTCATCAACGGTCCCAAAGATGGTGTGTAATAACATTGATGATGTACTCACTATTCCAAATGTAAGTTACAGAGTATGATATGGTGCTGGAGCATATACCGTAAGGTATATTATGTATCGTAATATAATAAGTCAACTCTATACTGAAATCCCTATGCATATGACGTCACAGTGCTTGATTAAAAAACATTCCAATATTCCCAAACTTGGAAAGTATTGTATACATAAAATTGATTATGTACTCACTTTTCCCCATATCTCAGTTACACAGTAAATATATGAGGACGCATATACTGTATAAGGTATATCCTATATCGTAATATTATAAGGAAACTGTGACGTCACAGACAGCACTATGCAGCAGACGGGTCAGCGGAGTGACTATCCCGTGATGACTTATTAAAAGGTGACAAGGCGTCTGGCACGTCACCACTCGAGAGCATGTTATGTTCCTGGCAGGAGGCTCTTGAAGATGTTCAGTCACTTGGAGGCCCCTGGAGAATCCCCCCCTCCCTCTCCTTCCTCCCGTCTCCATCCCCCTGCTGCTAGTCAATGTTACCGCTGCTTCTTTAACTACATCGTGGTTAAATGGTTCTGTGAGTTGGCGTATAATTAAATATGAGCAGATTTCAATGAATAAATGATCTGGCCATAAGTAGAGAGGGATTCCTAACATTTGGGCATTTTTGGGGGGGTGTGGTACATGGCCAATATACCACAGCTAATGGCTGTTCTTAGGCAAGACGCAACACGGAGTGCCTGGATACAGCCCTTAGCCGTGGTATATTGGCCATATACCACAAACCCCCAAAGTGCCTTATTGCTTTTATAAACCGGTTTCTAACATATTTAAAAAATGGTTCCTACAAACCCCCACTGTTACAAACCAAATGCTCGGCTAGAAGCAAGAGGAAATAATCAGTTAATAAATGCCTTATTACTTTTCTCTTGTTATTTGCCTTGGAACATCGTAGTATTTCTTCAGATAGAACAGTAAACAAGTATTTTTGCGTCATACCCGTTGATGTTGTGATAGGTATTCTTATGGTTTACGAATGGAACAATTGACAGTCTGCAGAAGTTAGCTTCAACCTTGAAAATCAGAGCTTTCCATTGGACAGTGGATGATTGTGCTGCACACGCTCAGTGTGTTCTCAGCTTCGCGCAGCTCTTGCACAGATAGAACCCCACGGAATGTGGACGTAGTTTTAAGGGTCTCCTTAAAGGTGAAGAGCCACAAGAGTGAATGTTGACTCTATCAGAGTGCTAAGCCAACAACGGCAGAGGCCACTTACGGTGTGTGCTGGTGGGTTTCGGGGTCAATTTCCTCTCAATCCTAGGCAATTCAGGGATGGAATTTCATTTCGTACAGAGAGATGCCATGTCCAATTCAACTGACAGGATTTGAAATGGGAACTGACCCCCATTTCTGGGGTGCATGTTAATATTGGCAGTGGCCCAACGTTTTTTTCCCCTCATAGTGCATAGCCAAATGACTTAAGTTCATGTGCATTCGCTACCTCATCCACTCCTCCCCTCTGGCTCAGCCCAGAGGTGTGCTGCTCACTGCTCATCCTTGTACCATAATTGAGCTGTGGGTTATATCTCGACGCAGTGACCCAGCTTGCTGACACGGCCACAACAGTAGGTATAAGGTGAATGATGTCCGGTCAGCATTACTATGCAGTCTGTACTGTAGTAATCATGCGGTGCAGATTATAGAGTGCGAGTCTAAGGCAGCCGTCAGTGGTAACTATTATGCTGTGCTAAAATGTCAGATCAGTGCCAACCGTAACTGGGCCAATTTCTCCTTCCAAAAAAAAGCTGCTTGCTCCAGCAAAACCTTCATCCCCCTCCCCCCTCTGGACTGACTTGACAGTGCGGAGTGGTCCAAAAGCAAACCCACACTGTCACTAAACCAACACTGGGCTATTTGAACACACACACACACACTGACACATAAAAGCATGCTTACACATGCCCACACAGGGCCATAAATAGATAGCTGATCTTCTCTCTCTGTCTCACACACATCCACTGACACACGCATGTGTTATATTGTCCCATTTCCGGTGAACATACAATGCCACAAATGATAACAATGCAACAATGTTCCCCTCTCAAACCAACTATTGACAGGACAATGCAATGTACACTTGTGAAAACTGAGCATTCACAACACCCCTCCCATTAGTATCACTATGCACTATGCAGGTGCTCAATCTGAATATGAGTTTTCATGCAGCCCTGCCACGGAGGTTCCGCCTTTGACACAGCCGTCCTCAACTTCAACCAACTCAAAGCTGACAGCAGCCATTCTCTGATTGGCTAGGCGAAAGGACGTTGGCACATGTACCGAGAGAGCTAGGAGAGAGCTATCCTAGCTCTTAGCACATTAACCAGCGACGTCGTCTTCCCATCATGAATGGGTAGGCATTATAATTTTCTCTCACGCCGTTGTGCCATACCACTAGTCGGGCACATCAGCTTTCATTTCTGTTAAATGTTAGCCTCCCGCTAGGCTTACCCAGCAGCTCTCTGCCTCAGACATCTGGCAGAAGGGTGCTTGTAGGAAAGTCCAAGAAGTTGAATACAAATCAGCGATCCCTCCAAACTCCATTTGTTTAGATTCTGATGGTGAGGGTGGAATATGCTACTGCAAGAGAAAACAAGGGTCCAAGAATAATACACATTTATTGAGATTTATGTTTGTTTGTTTTTCATTAGTTTGAATATGTTAGGTTCCTTGTCATTTTATGACCCGATATTGTCATTTTCATGTGTACACTTATCGCCAGGGACAAAATTGATACAATACACTATCATTATACCTCTTGCATGATTTAACTGACTTCTCTTATCTGGTTTAGTCCTATACCCTTTTATAATCCTCTCTGTATATTGTATGTTATTAGTATTATAGGTATTAAAAAAACGTTGTGTGTCAAAGGCTGAGGTAAATGTGGTGTGGGAGTCAGGCGCAGGACACCGAAGCTTAGTCCAACAAAGTTTACTAGTGCAACACAAGGCAAAATACAATCAACGGCCTCAACATAAAACAGAGGCGAGCGATTACGCAAACTGTGCGTAAACTACAAAACAACAAACAGAGAACGCACGCAGCACTAACGGACAGGCGAATAACAACACACAAACTAACCAACACAAGACAGGCAACTTATAGGACACATAATCAGACACAAACGGACACAGGTGCAATAGACAGACAAAAGCAATCAAACATCGAAACATCTAACGGTGGCAGCTAGTACTCCGGGGACGGCGAACGCCGAAGCCTGCCCGAGCAAGGAGGAGGAGCAGCCTCATTGTGGTCATACAGTGGAGTGTACGTGTGCGTCCCAAATGGAACCCTATTCCCTATATAGTGCACTACTTTACCGGCAGTTCTTCTTTCCCCAGACTCTCTGCTCACTCAAACAGACAACGTCAACAAATCATGTCACCGGACTCTGTCAGGCAAGCCGCCGCAGTGAGGTGCAGTGTACTGTTACGACAGTTAGCCAAGTGAAGTTAGCGACACTGGAGCCCCATTGCAGCTTCCCTATCATGGTCCTCCAGGTACATGTCAGCCTGGCAGGCAGGGGGTGGAGAGGAGCTGACCCTGTTCTGTGCAGTGCAACCACTAGGCAGAGGAACATCACTCCTGCACAGGGACTGCCTAGAGGGGCAAGAGCTGCATTAATTGGTGGGCTGTGGAGCTCGTCAGGGCTGGAAGGAAGAAGGGGGATTGGACCAATTCCTTTTACACTGGTAGAATAATTGCCTGCAGAGCAAAGGTGATCCAACCCTCGACTCCTTTTCCTTTTTCAAGCAGTGCAAGGGGGAGGGAAGAAGAGGTTGGAGGGAGAAGGAGGGAGTGGGGGAGGGAGTGAGGGAGGGAGGGAGGAGAGAGGAGCAAAGGCAGAGAAGGGGAGATTGACATATTTTCATGAGGTCATACATTTAAAATTCACCCTCACTTCCCACATGCCAGTGAACCAATTATCTCGGAAGCAAAATCTCCGCCCTGGTGCCAAAGCGATGCCAATTATGGACGCCTACCCAAAACCTATCACACTTTTATTACACTTGGCACATTTTTGGACGAGGTGCTCCTGACAGCGGGGGAACGAGCTAGGCTCAAATTGAATTGTGCGCGAGAGAGATCCAAACGCCAGGTCTGATGGGGAAAGGGGCTCGGTCCGGATCAGTTATCCACTCGCCGGGTCTGATCGAAGATGACGTCTCGCCGGGTCTGGATTCTAATGGAATCTGTGCAGGTGTGAATTGTCGCCACAAACTAGCACCTGAGGCGTATCCTGCCGACTGACCTTGTCTCCCTCGGCCCAGATAGACTCTCTAAAAAGCAATCTCGCCCAAAGCCCAGATGACAGGACATCAGGACAGTGAGGACATCAGGACAGTGAGGACACACTCCCGGTTGAACTGTCAACAGCCCTTCTCCCTTGTCTCTGTTGACAGCTGGGAACAAGTAGAGCTCTCAGAGTGCTGCCTGGCGGACAGAGAAAACCCATCTCATGGCACGAACCCGGAGAAAATAGCCCACCGTGAAGAGGCATGGGAGGGAAATGTGTGAAATCAATCCCAGAGAAAAGGGGAGAGAGAGAGAGAAGCAGGGACTAGGAAAGAGTTTGGGGTCACTTAGAAATGTCCTTGTTTTCGAAAGAAAAGCATAAAAACATAATTGCAAAAGGGTTTTCTAATGACCAATTAGCCTTTTAAAATGATAAACTTGGATTAGCAAACACAACGTGCCATTGGAACACAGGACTGATGGTTGCTGATAATGGGCCTCTGTACGCCTATGTAGATATTCCATTAAAAATCAGCCGTTTCCAGCTACAATAGCCATTTACAACATCAACAATGTCTACACTGTATTTCTGATCAATTTGATGTTATTTTAATGGACAGAAAAATTGCTTTTCCCTCGAAAACAATGACATTTCTAAGTGACCCCAAACTTTTGAACGGTAGCGTAGATGAAGAGAGAGAGGGAGGGAAAGAAAGAAAGAAAGAAATAAGTTGTAGAGGCTGAGAGAAATATGGAAACAGAAGACATAAATACCAAGATAGAAAGGACGGTGAAGGAGAACGAGAGAGAGCACCGCCTACAATGTGAGAATTCTCCAATTCAAACATTCTGTCATCACCATGTTCGTCTTTTGACAGAAGGGTGATTTTGAATAGGGTATTGACTTGACTCTCTCTGTATTTCACAATACACTGCACATGATTCACTCTTGATGATCTCTGTGTGTCAGTGTTGCATTCATGTGAGTGAACATGCATATGCGTGTGTGTTTGTTTGTTTGTGTGTGTGCACGCATCCATGCACGTAAATGTGTATGCTTGTGTGTATGCTGTCAATGTGCAGTGGCACATAAAGAAGGCTAATGTCACCCTTTCACTGTTGCTAACCGGATGCTGTAAGGTTAAAGCCCTTTGTGCTCCTGCTCCATTAGTCTTCTTAAAGCTCCCATTTTCTCTCTCTGTTTATGGGTAAACTGCACATTTCATAACACAAAGGCCACTTCACTTCAAAGGGCCCTTTTGTGGACCCTGAAACTGTAGCCAAACTGTCTTTTAGACCATTTTCACCAGACTATTCAGATTAAACTGTTCCATTCATCACCACTGGCTGAGTTTCCTGACATTTTCAATGAAGTGTGTGTGTGTGTGTGTGTGTGTGTGTGTGTGTGTGTGTGTGTGTGTGTGTGTGTGTGCGTGCGTGCGTGCGCATGAGACAACAAATCTTAAAATAAGATGATACAGTTTCATCGTATTCACAAAAAGTATCAGTTGCATATTATCTGTCAGGCTGGTGATTTTTGGCAATGGATTTGGATTGCGCACTATTTCCCACACATTTCCTGAACCCAAATGTTGACATAACAACCACATCAGAACTCGTGTACTTAAACGCATACATCCAAAAGATACAGGACACCACGGTTGAAGGCCTGATAACCAGCAATGATGAGACAACAACCTCTCCCTCAACATCAGCAAAACAAAGGAGTTGAATGTTGATTTTAGGAAGCAGAGGAGGGAACATGCCCCGATCCACATCAACGGGGCTGCAGTAGAAAGAATCAGCAGTTTTAAGTTCCTCGGCGTCCACATCACCGAGGACTTGACATGGACCAACAACACCACCACTCTTGTGTAAGAGGGCGCAACATCATCTTTACCTCCAAAGGCGGCTGAAGAAATTCGGCATGCCACCCCGCGTCCACTCCAAATACTACCACTGCACCATCAAGAATGTCCTGACCGGTAGTATCATAACCTGGTACAGGTATTGCAAGGCCCTCCAGCAGGCGGTGAAGGTGGCCCAGTACATCACTAGGACCATACTCCCACCCATCCAGGACATCTACTTGAAACGGTGCCTGAGGAAGTCCTGCAGCATCATCAAGGACCACACACACCCCAGCCATGAGCTGTTCACTTCCTTACCGTCGGGAAGATGGTATCGGAGCATGAGGTCTGATACCAACAGTTTCTTTCTACAAGCCATCAGACTGCTGAACACTTGAACTGGACTGACCACCTGCACTGACTCGCCACACCTTAGCACACATGCACTCACTCACGCACACACCCACACAGATATACACTCATCCACACACACAAGCGCAAGCACACACGCACACACATTCACATTACACACACATCACAACTGCTGCTACCAGACTGATATTATTATCGCTAAATACTGCACACTTTCCCCAAAACACATGTAAATATTGGATAAAATGTTTTACCTTTCCAGTATTATACTTATGCTAAAATGTTTAGTCTATTCTACTGAGCAATTTCTTTATGTTCGTATTCTTATCTTATTATTCTTATTCTTATTGTTGCATTGTCAAGAAGGAACCTTCCGTTTCTAGAGAAATGGAGAGCGGCCCATAGAAGTAAGATAAAGGTCAAGAAATGGCATCCGGCACGTGGATATACTGTATATGATGAGGTGACTTTCACTATCAAAAAAGGAGAATCTGAAGTAGCTGCAAGAAGCCCAGATATTTCAGCGGCGGCAGGGTTTGTGGCAGCAGCAGTCAGTAACATGACACAAAAGCCCTGCACTGCCTTGTTCTACCAATCTGGTGGGGCCAGATAAGCCAGTAGCATTCAGGGACTTATCAGCTGCTTCAATGCAGGTGCGCCACCTGGATCAGTGTCGAGGCCATTTGAGATAGTGCGCGACCACTCCACGCCCAGAGACCGACCGCAAAGCCGGGACCTGCTTCGAAAAGTGAAAATAAAAAACCGGACTGATCTTATGGATATTTCCATTCCGGGTATCTGGGCGATAAATAAGTAAACGGACATTGGTTTGGGTTTAGATGGACAGAGGTGGAAAGCTTTCTGAGCAAGCTATTTGGAGGAGCATAGAGCTGGTAGCAGAGTAAAGGGGAGACAATACTGCCAAAAAAATTACCATGCAAAGCTTTCATAAGCACTGCATAAATACTACTTAAGCGTTCATAAATAAATGCTCACTGTCAGGGACCATTCCTTGTTACTGTACGTTCAGTACCAGCAATCTGCCACATCAGAGCAAACTCCATATCTATTTTGGTGGTTTCAATCGGTACACACGAATGCTTGTGTAGTGCTTATGAATGTCGTATGAACGCACTATATTGTACAGCACAGAAACAAGTACCAGAAAACGAAACGTCCTCAACCCGAGGCTACTGCTACGCTACAATACATGCACCAATCTACTCAATATCCCTTGTGAGAAATAGAGGAGCACCTATGTGGACTATTATTGGGCTATTTGAAAGACCTGGGTGTTCAAAATGGCACCCTATTCCCTACAACATAGTGCACTACTTCTGACCAGAGCCCAAGTGCACAAAAGGGAAAAGGGTGCCATTTGGGACACAGACCTGGCTGGTCTTAGTAAAGGAGAGAGGTTTTGTTTGTTGAGAGCAGAGAGCTGTATCTATGTGTCTGGGGCTGCTGTGTCCTGGTGGACTCTGGTGGACTGAGAGTGTCTTCTTTTGTCTGCCTTAGATTACTCTTCTGAATGATGGATCTTGCCTCTCCCACACTGTGTGTGTGTGTGTGTGTGTGTGTGTGTGTGTGTGTGTGTGTGTATGTGTGTGTGTGTGTGTGTGTGTGTGCATGCATCCTTTGCTAAAGCAAGAATCACAGGTAGAGACGAGTACACAGACACACACATACACACATATACACTACATACGCACACACACGCATAACACACACACACGCACGCACACACACAAATACACACACACGCATACTCATAATATGCTGCTCTACTCTGTTCTCTATTTTACTCTTATTAACTAACCTGATGCCTAATGAGTTTGGCCTGCCTTCATGTACATATCTACCTCAAATACCTCATACCCCTGTACATTGATCTGGTACTGGTACTCCCTGTATATACAGTATCTCCATTCTTGTGTTACTATTTTACTTTTTATTATAATTTTTTTACTCTTTATTGTTGGGAAGGGCTTGTATGCAAGCATTTCACGGTGAAGTCTACACCAGTTGTATTCAGAGCATGTGACATGTTTTATTTTATTTGAGTTAAATGACACAATCATAATCAGATAGTTACTAACACCAGGTTCTTTTACTAACTATTCCAGAGTCAAAAACTGTTAACACTTTGAATTTACAACTTTTTGCAGTGTATGTATTCTAAATGCTACGTTCTTGAGTATCTAATAGTGATGTATCTTGAATCTTAAGTTCCACCGTGTTTGGTGGTGAGTGATTTGTTTTGCATGCTTCACTGTCCACACCCAATCTTCTTAGCCTAGTTGACTGACAGCGGCTGGAGACAGCCGAGCTGAACATGACTTCAGACATGCTGTCAGCAGACAAGCCTGCAGGGGTTGATGTGACAGCTGATGTGTGTGCTCATGCATGCATGTGTGTGTGTGTGTGTGTGTGTGTGTGTGTGTGTGTGTGTGTGTGTGTGTGTGTTGTACAGTCTGTATGCATGTGTGTGTGTGTGTGTGTGTGTGTGTGTGTGTGTTAGTGTGCCCAGCAAGCCTCCCAGGGTAACACAAATATAAAAAACTATCACGGATTACAAAGGGAAAGCCAGATGTGAGATGTCCAGTGACACGAGCCTATCAGATGAGCTAAATACCTTCTATGCTCGCTTCAAGGCTAGCAACACTGAACCATGTATGAGAGCACCAGCTGTTCTGGACGACTGTGTGATCACACTCTCCGTAGCCAATGTGAGTAAGACCTTTAAACAGGTTAACATTCACAAGGCTGCAGGGCCAGAATAATTACCAGGACGCATACGCAGAGCATGTGCTGACCAGCTGACAAGTGTCTCCCAACAGATCCACAGATTATGCAATATCTACAGCACTCTACACTACCCTTTCCCACCTGGACAAAAGGAACACCTACATGAGAATGCTGTTCATTGACTAGAGCACAGCATTCAACACCATAGTGCCCTCCAAGCTCATTACTAAGCTAAGGACCCTGGGATTAAACACCCCCTCTGCAACTGGATCCTGGACTTCCTGACAGGCCGCCCCCAGGTGGTGAGGGTAGGCAACAACACATCAGCCATGCTGACCCTCAACACGGGGGCCCCTCAGGTGTGCATGCCGTGCACGACTCCAACAACATCATTAAGTTTGCAGATGACACAATGGTGGTAGGCCTGATCACCGACAACGATGAGACAGCCTACAGGGAGGAGGTCAGAGACCTGGCAGTGTGGTGCCAGGACAACAACCTCTCCCTCAACGTGATCAAGACAAAGGAGATGATCGTGGACTACAGGAAACGGAGGGCCGAGCACGCCGCCATCCACATCGACGGGGCTGTAGTGGAGCAGGTCGAGAGCTTCAAGTTCCTCGGTGTCCACATCACTAAGGAATTATCATAGTCCACACACACCAACACAGTGGTGAAGAGGGCACGACTCGGACTGGTACCCCATGTATATAGCCAAGTTATCATTACTCATTGTGTAATTATTTATTGTGTTATTATTTTTCTATTTTCCTATTATTTCTATTTTTTTTCTCTCTGTATTGTTGAGAAGAGCCCGTAAATAAGGATTTCATGGTTGGTCTACACCTGCTGTTTACGAAGCATGTGACAAATAAACTTTGATTTGATAATGAGTACATACAGTATGCTGAACATAGCTGATTTATTTTGTCTGTTATTGCTTCAAACCCAGTTTTTTGCTTCAAGCAGAGGTGTACGCACTGCATGAATGGCTAAAGGTCTGCTCGCCTTTACGATAACAGAACTGGACAAGCCCTTCCATATGGCGCAGACATTAACAACAATGAACAGAATGCATGGATGTCACGTGACATGAAGCGTATGGTACATTATGTCTCATTCTGTCTATACGCTCTGTGCTGCCCAGTAGGTCAGCTGAGCAATAGGCTTATATTTCCTTTTCCTCTGAACAGCTGGTTGTCAAGTGTCGCCCAAGTGCAGTTGGATTTCCCTGATTAGACCCTGGCTCTCTGTGTGCCTCTCCTTATGTGCGGAGAGTTAAGTACTGTATTGTCGGCTCTATAGAGAGTTGAGTACTGTATTGTCGGCTCTATAGAGAGTTAAGTACCGTATTGTCGGCTCTATAGAGAGTTAAGTACTGTATTGTCGGCTCTATAGAGAGTTAAGTACCGTATTGTCGGCTCTATAGAGAGTTAAGTACCGTATTGTCGGCTCTATAGAGAGTTAAGTACCATATTGTCGGCACTATAGAGAGTTAAGTACCGTATTGTCGGCACTATAGAGAGTTAAGTACCGTATTGTCGGCTCTATAGAGAGTTAGGTACCGTATTGTCGGCTCTATAGAGAGTTAAGTACCGTATTGTCGGCTCTATAGAGAGTTAAGTACCGTATTGTCGGCTCTATAGAGAGTTAAGTACCGTATTGTCGGCTCTATAGAGAGTTAGGTACCGTATTGTCGGCTCTATAGAGAGTTAAGTACTGTATTGTCGGCTCTATAGAGAGTTAAGTGTATAGCCTCACTATGCCTAATAGGCTGCCTGAAGCAATTGTATGAGTTTTTACAACAATAGAAGGAGTGGCGAGAATGAAATATTTGTCTTAAGAGAAATCGCACACTCAACAAATTACTTAGCTAGTAGTGGTAGTAATAGAAGTAGTAGTATTTATTGGAAGCTCGACCTTCATAGACCAATTTACAAATGGGAAAGATTTCAAACTTTGGATTCGTCAACCATTTTGAAAAAAAGGTTGACGACATCCGATCCTCATTTATTAACTCAAATGACACCACTGGTCCTGCTCACACTGCCCTAACCTATGCTTCGACTTCTTTCTCCCCTCTCTCTCCAGATGAAATCTTGCAACTTGTGACGGCCGGCCACCCAACAACCTGCCTGCTTGACACTATCCCCTCCTCTCTTCTCCAGACCATTTACGGAGACCTTCTCCCTTACCTCACCTCGCTCATCAACTCTTCCTTGAGCGTTGGCCATGTCCCTTCCGTCTTCAAGAGAGCGAGAGTTGCAACCCTCCTCAAAAAACCTACACTCGATCCCTCCGATGTCAACAACTACAGACCAGTATCCCTTTTTTATTTTCTCTCCAAAACTCTTGAGCGTAACGTCTCTAGCCAACTCTCCTGCTATCTATCTCAGAATGACCTTCTTGATCCAAACCAGTCAGGTTTCAAGACTGGTCATTCAACGGAGACTGTTCTTCTCTGTGTCACGGAGGCTCTCCGCACTGCTAAAGCTAACTCTCTCTCCTCTGCTCTTATCCTTCTAGACCTATCCGCTGCCTTTGATACTGTGAACCATCAGATCCTCCTCTCCACCCTCTCCGAGTTGGGCATCTCCGGCGCTGCTCACTCTTGGATTGCGTCCTACCTGACAGGTCGCTCCTACCAGGTGGCGTGGCGAGAATCTGTCTCCGCACCACGTGCTCTCACCACTGGTGTCCCCCAGGGCTCAGTTCTAGGCCCTCTCCTATTCTCTCTATACACCAAGTCACTTGGCTCTGTCATATCCTCACATGGTCTCTCCTATCATTGCTACGCAGACGGCACACAATTAGTTTTCTCCTTTCCCCCTTCTGATAACCAGGTGGCGAATCGCATCTCTGCATGTCTGGCAGACATATCAGTGTGGATGTCGGATCACCACCTCAAGCTGAACCTCGGCAAGACGGAGCTGCTCTTCCTCCCGGGGAAGGACTGCCCGCTCCATGATCTCGCCATCACGGTTGACAACTCCATTGTGTCCTCCTCCCAGAGTACAAAGAACCTTGGCGTGACCCTGGACAACACCCTGTCATTCTCCGCTAACATCAAAGCGGTGACCCGATCCTGCAGGTTCGTACGACACTACCTTACACAGAAAGCGGCACAGGTCCTAATCCAGGCACTTGTCATCTCCCGTCTGGATTATTGCAACTCGATGTTGGCTGGGCTCCCTGCCTGTGCCATTAAACCCCTACAACTTATCCAGAACGCTGCAGCCCGTCTGGTGTTCAACCTTCCCAAGTTCTCTCATGTCACCCTGCTCCTCCGCACACTCCACTGGCTTCCAGTTGAGGCTCGCATCTACTACAAGACCATGGTGCTTGCCTACGGAGCTGTGAGGGGAACGGCACCTCCTTACCTTCAGGCTCTGATCAGACCCTACACCCAAACAAGGGCACTACGTTAATCCACCTCTGGCCTGCTAGCTCCCCTACCTCTACGGAAGCACAGTTCCCGCTCAGCCCAGTCAAAGCTATTTGCTGCTCTGGCACCCCAATGGTGGAACAAGCTCCCCCACGACGCCAGGACAGCGGAGTCACTGACCACCTTCTGGAGATACTTATTTCCCTCATTAAAATGCAAATCAATTTATAACATTTTTGACATGCGTTTTTCTGGATTTTCTTGTTGTTATTCTGTCTCTCACTGTTCAAATAAACCTACCATTAAAATTATAGTCTGATCATGTCTTTGTCAGTGGGCAAACCTACAAAATCAGCAGGGGATCAAATACTTTTTTCCCTCACTGTAGTTAGGCTAGCAAGCATACATTTTAGCCAGGTAGCCTAGGACAACAAAAACTAAAGGCATGTACTGCAGCATTTCCCAAACTTGGTCCTGGGGACCCAAAGGCGTGCATGTTTTGGTTTTTGCCCTAACACTACATAGCTGACTAATGAACTCATCATCAAGCTTTGATTATTTGAATCAGCTGTGTAGTGGTAGGGCAAAAAACTAAATGTGCACCCCTTGGGGTCCCCAGGACCAAGTTTGGGAAACGTGGGTGTGGATGGCATTGCTGGCGTCAACATGTTTTTTTTCTACTTGCAAGCACGCACGCGCACGTGCACATACACACACACACAAACACACACACAAGTCAGTACCATGGACAGCCACATCATATTTAGCTTACATTGACTGGACTAAAGAGTATATTTTAGTTGTCACTGTATTAGACTAAGCATAGGTGACTAGATGATGGTGAAGTTCACATTTTGCTGGATTAGTGGAGGCAGTAACATTAACTTGTTTGACCATGCAGTAAGTCATGTAATTGTTTGTTACTTGCAATGTTTTATGGACTTCACCGGACAGATGTTGCACCACTACCGCTAAGGGCACAATGTGTTCCTCCCAAATGACACTCTATTCCCTACATAGTGCACTACAGTTGAAGTCGGAAGTTAAGTTGAAGTCCATAAGTACAGTTGAAGTCGGAAGTTTACATACACTTAGGTTGGAGTTATTAAAACTCATTTTTCAACCACTCCACAAATTTCTTGTTAACAAACTATAGTTTTGGCAAGTCTGTTGGGACATCTACTTTGTGCATGACACAAGTAATTTTTCCAACAATTGTTTACAATCAGATTATTTCACTTATAATTCACTGTATCACAATTCCAGTGGGTCAGAAGTTTACATACACTAAGTTGACTGTGCCTTTAAACAGCTTGGAAAATTCCATAAAATGATGTCATGGCTTTAGAAGCTTCTGATAGGCTAATTGACATCATTTGAGTGGATTGGAGGTGTACCTGTGGATATATTTCAAGGCCTACCTTCAAACTCAGTGCCTCTTTGCTTGACATCATGGGAAAATCAAAAGAAATCAGCCAAGACCTCAGGAAAAAAGTTGTAGACCTCCACAAGTCTGGTTCATCCTTGGGAGCAATTTCCAAATGCCTGAAGGTACCACGTTCATCTGTACAAACAATAGTATGCAAGTATAAACACCATGGGACCACGCAGCCGTCATACCACTCAGGAAGGAGACGCGTTCTGTCTCCTAGAGATGAACGTACTTTGGTGCAAATCAATCCCAGAACATCAGCAAAGGACCTTGTGAAGATGCTGGAGAAAACAGGTACAAAAGTATCTATATCCACAGTAAAACGAGTCCTATATCGACATAACCTGAAAGGCCGCTCAGCAAGGAAGAAGCCACTGCTCCAAAACCGCCATAAAAAAACTAGACTACAGTTTTCAACTGCACATGGGGACAAAGATCATACTTTTTGGAGAAATGTCCTATGCTCTGATGAAACAAAAATAGAACTGTTTGGCCATAATGACCATCGTTATGTTTGGAGGAAAAAGGGGGATGCTTGCAAGCCGAAGAACACCATCCCAACTGTGAAGAACGGGGGTGGCAGCATCATGCTGTGGGGGTGCTTTGCTGCAGGAGTGACTGGTGCACTTCACAAAATAGATGGCATCATGAGAAAGGAAAATTATGTTGATATATTGAAGTAACATCTCAAGACATCAGTCAGGAAGGTAAAGCTTGGTCGCAAATTGGTCTTCCAAATGGACAATGACCCCAAGCATACTTCCAAAGTTGTGGAAAAATGGCTTAAGGACAACAAAGTCAAGGTATTGGAGTGGCCATCACAAAGCCCTGACCTCAATCCTATAGAACATTTGTGGCCAGAACTGAAAAAGCGTGTGCGAGCAAGGAGGCCTACAAACCTGACTCAGTTACACCAGCTCTGTCAGGAGGAATGGGCCAAAATTCACCCAACTTATTGTGGGAAGCTTGTGGTAGGCTACCCGAAACATTTGACCCAAGTTAAACAATTTAAAGGCAATGCTACCAAATACTAATTGAGTGTATGTAAACTTCTGACCCACTGGGAATGTGATGAAATAAATAAAAGCTGAAATAAATCATTCTCTCTACTATTATTCTGACATTTCACATTCTTAAAATAAAGTGGTGATCCTAACTGACCTAAGACAGGAAATATTTACTAGGATTAAATGTCAGGAATTGTGAAAAACTGAGTTTAAATGTATTTGGCTAAGGTGTATGTAAACTTCCGACTTCAACTGTATATTTAAAGGGAAAAGGGTGCCATTTGGGACGAGGCAAGTAGAAGCAGACAAACAGGCTAAAAACAGCAACAGCAGCACCATGACATCCGACTTCACCTCTCTGTCTTCCGGCTCTTTGATAAGAAGGACTGTTGTGTTTCACCTCCTGTCTTTGAAAATGGATCCCGGTAAAATGTTAATTACGGCACAGCAACAGGCATGAAAATCTAAGCTCGGGAGGTTCAAAGGGCTTGTGTAGCCAGAACTTCAAAGTGTTAGGCTGATCTGTTCCATTCTGTGGTGCACTGTACTGGACTACCAACGCCTGATCCCTCAATGGAGTTCCAGCTCCTCTCTATCCCCCTACCAAGTGTTACGCAACCCACGTGTATGCAGTGATCAGAAGCTCTAGCCCACTGTGACACTACGGTCGCTTCCCAAATGGCACTCTATTCCCTATTTAGTGTACTACTTTTCACCAGGGCCCTGGTTAAAAGTAGTGCACTATGTAGGGAATAGCGTGCCATTTGGGACACATACTATTATGGAAGTAAAGCACGGTGAGGTCCCCGATGCTGTAATATGAGCTTCCTCCCTCCTCTCTAGTTCAATGCCTTCGCCTTTCCATCTCTCTTGATTTCTCCTTGTGGTTTCTCCACAGGTTCTCTTTTTAATCTCTCTCTCACTTTCTTTATCTTCTTCCCTCTCCATCTGCACAGACTGACCAATCCCCCCTGCTGTGAGTTGACTGTACATGTTGTGTGGCGCTGTAGATCCTACTGGAAATGTACACATGAAATGCATTCATTGAGTTGGAATCTGTGAATGCTTCATCCATTTTTGGACATTTAAATTCATGATATATAACCATTGATTCTTGAATAATAAAATGTATAAATGCCTCATGAGCTTTGTTCAACTGTCTAACCAAAATATATGGTTTTTGGGGGTAAATAACATAATTGTAAACAAACACTGTATAGCTCCGGAACCTGGTTCAAACTATAATGGATGGTCAGCCCGTCTATGAGTTTGAGAGTGGTTACATTTCTCTAGCCCCATCCCTTAGCTCATGAGTTGAAACAAAGATTTTCTATTATATTGACAAGATAGTCGAGTGACCCCTCTAACAATGGAAATATCCTTAAAGATGGAAAGCAGGCGGGAGGAAGTAAGATCAGGTGGGACCATTCCAGCCAATGAGAGGGCAGATACCTGTGTGAACGACAGGCACAACTCCGATATAAAGTTGTTGTTTTCAAAGTTGCCACTTAAATCAGTGAATTCGTAACAACCTAACCATTATGAGACTTCTATTCGATCAAATAATACAAATGTAGCAAATTAGCAATTACATTTTTGTTAACCAAATTCGACACTCATTGACCTCCATACAAAAATTCCTCACTTCGTGGGCTTATTTTCACGGACAGATTTGGGGTTTGGGATTTTCAGTGACAGGAAGTAGAATTTAATTCAGTGCAATTCAAATAAATTCCACTCAGTTATAGAACATGAAAGTTTAATTGAATCTGACAGGTCACACTTCCAGATACCAAAAAATATAATCACTTTTCTCTGTAAATAATGTTCATATACTCTTTTAACCTTCGTGCTTAGAATAGTCAATTATGTTTCCAACAACCTTTTCATTTGTTTGGCTTCATTTTGAAAGCTTCATGGTCAACTTGCGTCTTAAACTAATGCAGTCTGGGAAATATAGTATTTTCCCCATATTCTATTTTTATATGTGATTAATGAAATATAACAACTTAGAATATTCGCATACAAGTTTTGTTTTCCATAATCATTCATTTTAAGAGTTTGTCCTGAAAATCAATTGTTTCAACAATATTTTATATGCATATAACACCATGTATGATGTTTTATGCACATCATGTATATTTGTTTAAACTACACCTAATATAGATTAGAAGAGGCATTTGAATTTAATTGAATTTCACAGAATACAATTGTATTTCCTTTAATTGCAATTCTGTATCCTGTTTACTACTTCAATTTAAATTCATATGGAATGTATGAGGCATTCTCAATTCAATTCCGATATTGAGCCCAACACTGTTACCCAAAAAGGTGGCGGGGTCACCCTTTGTTATTGTTTGAACGGCAGATTGCCCCTTTAGTACATTGGCAAATGTGATTTTAAATTGTAACGGGAATGTATTAACCTTGTGTGAAATTGTCAGTGGGGAAGAGTGTCCATAGTCCACTGCAGTGTGTGTGTTTGTTTGTGGGTGTGTGTGTGTGTGTTTGGTACCCTCACCTTCAGGAGGAGTCCTCTGTTTACCTGTCACGCACGCACACACAAACACACTGTCACACCCTGGTTCTGGGACTCGTTATGTTGAGCCAGGGTGTGTGCATTCTATGTGTTTATTTCAATATTGGTAGTTCTGTTGTGTCTATTTCTAGGTTGTTGTATGTTTGTATTGAGTGACTCCCAATCAGAGGTAACGAGTGTCAGCTGTCGGCTCGTTATCTCTGATTGGGAGCCATATTTATACTGTGTGTTTTCACCTTGGGGTTGTGGGTTTTTGTTCCTAGTCAGTCATGGTCACTGTGGACTTCACTATCGTCATTTATGTTGTTATCGTGGTTGCTTTAATTAAATAAAGTCAACATGTTCGCTAAACACGCTGCGCCTTGGTCCGCTTCCTTAGACGATCGTGACAGAAAAACCCACCACAAAAGGACCAAGCAGCGTGTCCAGGAGCAAGGTGATTGGACATGGGAGGAAGCGCCGGGTAAGGAGATCGAGAGGCTGGCGATGGCCCAGGTGGGCAAATCGTGGTCCTGGGAGGACATGCTCGGGGGCAAGGGACCTTGGGGGAGGATCAAGGCCCTGGCGAGAGAGGAGCAACGGCGTCAGCAGGGCCATCGTCGGAAGGACGAGAGGCAACCCCAAGAAATTGTTAGGGGGGGGCACACGGCATGGACGACGGAGGCAAAGATGGGGCGAATCCAGGAGGCCACCAGGCCAGGGGTACACCGCCCTGTACGTCCTGTGCGGATGCCTCACACAGAGTGTGTGAGGGTAGGCATTCAGCCAGGACGGGTGGTGGCCGCTGTTCACTCCAGGCCTCCTATCCGTCTCCACAGCCCGGTCCGGCCTGTTCCTGCCACCCGCACCAAGTCTACGGTGTGCGTCGACAGCCCTGCCCGACCTGTTCCTGCTCTACGCACCAAGTCTACGGTGTGCGTCGACAGCCCTGCCCGGCCTGTTCCTGCTCTACGCACCAAGTCTACAGTGTGCGTCGACAGCCCTGCCCGGCCTGTTCCTGCTCTACGCACCAAGTCTACGGTGTGCGTCGACAGCCCTGCCCGGCCTGTTCCTGCTCTACGCACCAAGTCTACGGTGTGCGTCGACAGCCCTGCCCGACCTGTTCCTGCTCCCCGCACCAAGTCTACGGTGTGCGTCGACAGCCCTGCCCGGCCTGTTCCTGCTCTACGCACCAAGTCTACGGTGTGCGTCGACAGCCCTGTCCGGCCCAGTCCTGCTCCCCGCACCAAGTCTACGGTGTGCGTCGACAGCCCTGCCCGACCTGTTCCTGCCACCCGCACCAAGTCTACGGTGCGCGTCGCCAGCCCGGTCCGGCCTGTTCCTGCCACCCGCACCAAGTCTACGGTGTGCGTCGCCAGCCCGACCCGGCCTGTTCCTGCCACTCGCACCAGACCTACGGTGCGCGTCGCCAGCCCGACCCGGCCTGTTCCTGCCACTCGCACCAAGCCTACGGTGCGCGTCGCCAGCCCGGTCCGGCCTGTTCCTGCCACTCGCACCAAGTCTACGGTGTGCGTCGCCAGCCCGACCCGGCCTGTTCCTGCCACTCGCACCAAGCCTACGGTGCGCGTCGCCAGCCCGGTCCGGCCTGTTCCTGCCACTCGCACTAAGCCAGGGGTGCGAGAAGTCAGCCTGGTAAGGCCCGTTCCTCCTCCACGCACCAGGCCTACGGGGTGCGTCGTCAGCCCTGTCCGGCTCGTTCCTGCTCTCCGCACCAGGTCTGTGGTGCGCGTCGCCAGCCCATTCCGGTCCATTCCTGTTCCACGCACCAAGCCAGGGGCGCGTGTCGTCAGTCCGGCTCCAGCCAGCGGGGCTAGACAGGACCAGGGGTACTGTGGGGGGTGTATCGGAGGGTGGTGGTCTAGGCCGGAGCCAGAACCGCCACCGAGGAGGTATGCCCGCCCAGCCCTCCCCTGTTTGGGGTTTTTGAGGCGCGGTCGCAGTCCGCGCCTTTAGGGGGGGGTACTGTCACACCCTGGTTCTGGGACTCGTTATGTTGAGCCAGGGTGTGTGCATTCTATGTGTTTATTTCAATATTGGTAGTTCTGTTGTGTCTATTTCTAGGTTGTTGTATGTTTGTATTGAGTGACTCCCAATCGGAGGTAACGAGTGTCAGCTGTCGGCTCGTTATCTCTGATTGGGAGCCATATTTATACTGTGTGTTTTCACCTTGGGGTTGTGGGTTTTTGTTCCTAGTCAGTCATGGTCACTGTGGACTTCACTATCGTCATTTATGTTGTTATCGTGGTTGCTTTAATTAAATAAAGTCAACATGTTCGCTAAACACGCTGCGCCTTGGTCCGCTTCCTTAGACGATCGTGACACACACGCACACACACACACACACCACTGTACCCACCCCCTCTGGTATTTTATGAAATCTGTCATCTTTGCAAGTGTTTGCATTTGAGGAGGATTTTGATTAATGGGCCTGACTCCAATTCCAACAAATGAATGCCAGATACAATTTTACAGGACTTGACAAAAACCGAGAGAGGGGGGCTGTGGAGAATATTGTGTGTCGGTGCAGCGAGGGGTGTTCTCAGCATTAAGCGGAGCTGGCCATGTCATCAATCAGTGCCACCGAATAATTGCATATTGGCCCTGGATGACCGCTTCCTGTACACAGCCGTTTAGGAGAGCATGGGACGGGAAGGAGAGAGGATCCACTTAGATCTACTGTCACGCTCGTGGATTGACGGCTCGGACCAAGGTGCAGCGTGGTAGGCAAACATATTAATTTATTAACTGAATACAGACCAAACAACAAAATACACATGAACGTAAAGTTCTGCAGGCTAACAAAGCCACTACACAAAGCTTTTCATACGACACCCCAGGTGGGACTGGGTGGGGTGTATTTATAGATACTGATTTTGAATGATAAAATAAATAAAATATAGATATAATAATATACTGAACAAAGAAATGTAAAGTGTTGGTCCCATGTTTCATGAGCTGAAATAAAAGATTCCAGAAATTGTCCACACGCACATAAAGCTTATTTCTCTCAAATTTTGTGCACAAATGATATTTTCCAAGATAATCCATCCACCTGACAGGTGTGGCATATCAAGATGTTGATTAAACACAATGATCATTACACAGGTGCACCTTGTGCTGGGGACAATAAAAGGCTACAAAATGTGCAGTTTTGTCACTCAACACAATGCCACAGATGTCACAAGTTTTAAGGGGGCATACAATTGGCATGCTGACTGCAGCAATGTCCACCAGTGCTGTTGCCAGAGAATAGAATGTTCATTTCTCTACCATAAGCCGCCTCCAACGTCGTTTTAGAGAATTTGGCAGTACGTCCAACCGGCCTCACAGGCGCAGACCACCACGTGTAACCAGGCCAGCCCAGGACCTCCACATCCGGCTTCTTCACCTGCAGGATCGTCTTAGACGAGCCACCCGGACAGCTGATGAAACTATGGGTTTGCACAACCAAATAATTTCTGCACAAAATGTCAGAAACGGTCTCAGGGAAGCACATCTGCATGCTCGTCGTCCTCACCAGGGTCTTGACCTGACTGCAGTTCGGCGTCGTAACCGATGTCAGTGGGCAAATGCTCACCTTCGATGGCCACTGGCACGTTGGAGAAGTGTGCTCTTCACGGATGAATCCCGGTTTCAACTGTACCGGGCAGATGGCAGACGTGTGGGTGAACGGTATGCTGATGTCAACGTTGTGAACAGAGCGCCCCATGGTGGCAGTGGGGTTATGGTCTAGGCTGGTATAAGCTACGGACAATGAACACAATTGCATTTTATCAATGGTAATTTGAATGCACAGAGATACCGTGACGTGATCCTGAGGCCCATTGTCGTGCCATTCATCCGTCGCCATCACCTCATGTTTCAGCATGATAATGCACGGCCCCATTTCACAAGTATCTGTACGCAATTCCTGGAAGCTGGAAATGTCCTAGTTCTTCCATACTCACCAGACATGTCACCTATTGAGCATGTTTGGGATGCTCTGGATCGACGTGTACGACAGCGTGTTCCAGTTGCCGCCAATATACAGCAACTTCGCACAGCCATTGAAAAAGAGTGTGACAACATTGCACAGGCCACAATCAACAGCCTGATCAACTCTATGCGAAGGAAATGGGTCGCGTTGCATGAGGCAAATGGTGGTCACACCAGATACTGAATGGTTTTCTGATCCACGCCCCTACCATATTTTTAAGGTATCTATGAACTGTAACTCAGTAAAATCTTTCAAATTGTTGCATTTCTATTTTTGTTTAGTGTATATAGTCACCATTGTTTGGAACTGCATCTAAGACTTATGAGGTGTATCATGGCAATGTGCTTTTAACATCAAATCGTGACCCAAACCCTTTAAGTTTTAAAATTTGACCAGAGCCCAAAAGTGATGCACTTTATGGGAATAGGGTGCCACTTAGTCCTGTCTGTTCTCTGCTGTTTGACCCACAGGTCGGCAATGGTGACATGAGCAATGGGAGAGTAACGTACTGCCAACCTCCAATAAGGGACAAGTCAACCATCCTGCTAGTCTTCAAATGGAGCCACTGACCTTGACTGTCCCCACATCACTTACCAAAGGCAATTTGCTGTAGCTACAGCCACTATGCACCTGCAATATGCTGTAGCTACAGCCAATATATATATACCTTTAAAAGTGTATATTGGCTGTAGCTACAGTAGTTTCATGTACTGTAGCTATAGCCAATATATATATATATATATATATATATACCTTCGATATACTGTATTTCTTTATTTAAAAAAAAAATATTTTTACCCCCTTTACTCCCCAATTGGTAGTTACAGTCTTGTCCCATCGCTGCAACTCCTGTACGGACTCGGGAGAGGCGAAGGTCGAGAGCCGTGCGTCCTCCGAAACACAACCCCGCCAAAGCCGCTTCTTGACACAATGCACGCTTAACCCGGAAGCCAGCCGCACCAATGTGTCAGAGGAAACACCGTACACCTGGCGACCGTGTCAGTGTGCATGCGCTCGGCCCACCACAGCGCGATGGGACAAGGACATTCCGGCCGGCCAAACCCTCCCCTAACCCGGACGACGCTGGGCCAATTGTGCGTCGCCTCATGGTTCACCTGGTCGTGGCCGACTGCGACACAGCCCGGTATCGAACCAGGATCTGTAGTAACGCAGATGCAGTGCCTTAGACCGCTGCGCCACTCGGGAGGCCCCATTCAATATACTGTAGGTCAGGGGTCTCCAACCTTTTCTAGCATGAGAGCTACTTTTACAAAATGAAACATGTCGCAAGCTACACATTTTTCCCCCAGCTTTCAAATAGGAACATTCTTCTCTTCTCCCCTGCAACTCTTCCCCAGGTCCTTAGTGTACAACAGAAAGAAGTGCACTATGTTTTCTGTCAATATACCTGGTAAAATAATGGTTAATAAAAAACTCAAAGGGGGAGGGGCTCTATTAAATCTGTGATTTTGTCCCCAAATTATGTTTTATATTTTCCAGAATTATGTTCTCAGTTTCTTTCACTCTCAAAATTACAATTGTTCATAGAGAAACAACGGAATTGGATGTTCTGAGTCGATGTTAATGTTTTCTTGGGGTCTGGAAGAAAACGAACACATTTAGATTTTTGATTGCGCATCTGGCCCTTTAATTGCACATCTAATGTGCCATTTAATGTGCAGGTCTAGTGATGGTGTTCTGTACTGCTGTTGCTCATTTCATGGCAACAGTTTGCAAATAACAAATAATAGATACATATGATATCCTTACTCATGATGTACTTCTGCCAGGTAAGCCTACTTTGCAGTTAACATTTAATTGAGAAGGTTTTGGGGAAAGTATTTCTGTCAACCCACAAGATGGTTATCCCATCAACTGCTAGTGATGGGCATTCCAAGTCTTTTCTGTGTGCCAGATCATATGGCTTCGTTCACCTAAAAGAGCCGTTCATTTGGCTCCCAAACGGCTCTTCGTTCAGTAATGCTTAGAAATTGAACTAAAACCATGAAAGAATTGTCAATCTCTATTTTAAAGCCTAAAATGCTGCCTACCATTATCTCAGATTGTGAAATTCAAATAAATTTTTACCTGACCAAATTATTAGATGTCCTGACTAAATAAATTAAGACAACATTTAACGCACTGAAATAATGTGTGTGGTCAGAATGAGGCTCTCTCCACACTATATTATTCCTGGAATTACCATCTGTTTTTTATAATTTATCTGCAGATAATCGATGTCTGGAGCTCAAAATGCAGTAGTAAAAGTGTGCAAATCAGGAGTATGCAAATCAGGGCGCCAAATGAACGTCTCATTCACATATGCAATTCGGTTCACGACATTCAGAAAAAAGAGCCGTTCAAAATGAGCTGTTCAAAATGACCCATCACTACTGGCTACACACGGAGTGATAGCAATACTCCCGCACTACACAGACAGACAGGTGCAATATTGCTGGAAATTAATTGGCAGATATTGTGCTAGGTTTGGCTTTTTAGCCAATGTATGCCTTTAAATTACTGTAGCTACAGCCAATATGTACCTTCAATATTAAAAAACAATACAGTGTGCTATATTATATATTTTGCCAGGCAACACATGACCAGGGGTTACAACACGCTGTTCAGAACACCTACTATATTTATCCCAGAACACAGTAGTCTGTATATGGAAATGTGTGCTGTCATCTTCCTCCCTCTCCAGTCTATCTGCCTCCCCTGCTGTTGCGGGAGTGGGAGGACTGAACGATCACAGTGCGGTTTGATGGTTTGGGGGACGAGGAAAGAGAAACTGCACTGATAAAAGCAATTCAATTAAACACCGTTGACTTTGCCATTAAGGGCTATCGACATGGCCGCAGGTATTAATAAAATAAGGAGTGCTGTTTAACCGTCTCTCCCACCGTCGAGCTCCACTAGCTCCCAGCTCCTCTAAGGTGGTCTCGGGGATGAAGGGAGAAATAGAGGGAGTAATGGTCTTCTTGCCATGACGGAGATGGTGTGGACAGTGAGGGGGCGTTAGCATGACCGCCCCGGGCCTGTGTGGACTCGTGGAGGGTGTGAGTGTGTGTGTGAGAGAGAAGAAAGTGGCCATGTCTGAATACCCATACTAGCGTACTAAGTAGTATGCGAAAAAATAACGTTTTATAGTATGTGGAATTCCGAAAATAGTACTCTGAATGCGTCATCTAATGCGCGATTGCATTGACTCCCGCCATTCATTCATTATGGTACAGCGCGTCAATTTATCTGGTTATCAGCTGTTGTCAAACACATGAGTCGGAAAATATGAGTGAATTCTGCGAGATCCAACGCCAAAATGAGTATGCTGTTTAAGTATGTAGTATGCTAGTATGGGATTTCAGACACGGCCAGTGTGTGTGATGTGTGTTTGGTGAGAAAGCGTGTGTGATGGGTGTTTGGTGAGAAAGAGAGTGTGATGTGTGTGTTCTGAGCCAACAAATGATGCAGGAAAATAAACTGGTTGTTTCAAATCCTGTTTGGGATAAACATAGTAGAAACTCTGTGTTATTATTGCGATGCACAGTATTTGCAAATCATTCCTATGGAGATAACCCTAAATCATGCATTTTGAGTCCAATTTTCATGCTTATTAACACTTTATAATGGGATAATAATCATGTAATTAGAATGTAATTACACATTAATTAGATACATGGCTATAGCTATCTCATGGACTAAATAGTCTATAGACAAAGAGATTGTGAGAGCCCTTTCATTTCAAAGGCTGTGTGGTCTGACAGCCAATCAAAACACATCTTTGTTTGTTTTCTAATTTTAATGGATTTGATGTTATATTTATTCCGAAGGAGAAAAGGCGATTTAGACTGAGTTAACATTGTCTCTGCTGTGACAGAATTAGACTAACTTAAGAGTCTCTCACTCCACTCCATTATTAAAATGTAAAACCCTTTGAAGTGCCCACGTGTTTTCCATCTCTTAGTGACAGAATCCTCGCTTCGAGGGATGTGACAAACTTATTGAAATGCACAGATATCTGCCTGAACTGGAATCTGATTACAAACCTTTTTATTTTTTGCAGCATCTCTGTATAGGTGTTACACTGTAGCTGAATGAACAAATAGAAACTGTATAAAAAGGCCAAGCACATTTACTTGAGAAGTAGGCTAATTTGGGTCGAAGGGCCAGAACACAACTCAAGTATTAATAGCGTGGTAAACATCACATTTCTTCACCAAACAAACCACATAGTGCATGCAAATGCGACAAACTCTAAGTTAGCTCGACACATTGCTAAAAAAAAAACAACAACATTTTATCTGCCTCTTGTTGCTAAATTCACAGGAAAACAGACTGAAGAGCACTCTCTCTGCCTGCTGGTGCTGAGAGCATCTATCTATCATGCAGGGTTGCACAGTGTTCCGTGTATAAATAGAACCGCAAAAATTGTGATCGCTTCCCGGCAAGGAACAGCGCATCTTTAATGTCCCTCGTCATGACCATGAGGTGGGTTGGGATGGGGGTAGGGATTAGGAGGCGGTAGGTGAGATGACAGAGGTATGACAGTACCGACTCAACATCAGAACTTTCCGTATTTCTCTCTCTCCTTCTCCATTCCCCTCCCTCCTTCTCTTCCTCCTCGTCCTCCTCTCTCCCTCCTGCTGTATGACTGCAGTCTGACCTACTTAGCGGCGCGCTGCTGACTGGCATGGCAGGGGGTTGGCGCAGTGAGCCAGGCACCCTCCCATTGTGGGCAGTGCCAACGGAAACTCACCAGACACTCAGAGTCCCACCGCTCGCTTGTAGCTTCTGTTTACATTTGAATCATTTACTATTTATCTTATTCAGAGCGACTTACAGTTAGTGCAATCATCTTAAGCTAGCTAGGGGAAACAACCACATATCACAGGCATAGTAAGTAAGGTGGGACAGCCAAGAGTCCAGAGGTGGCAGAACAGAGTACTCGGGTTGGGGTATAGGGTTTGAGCATAGCCTGAAGGTAGCGAGGGGCAGTTTCTCTTGCTGCTCCGTAGGCAAGTACCATGGTCTTGTAGTGGATGTGAGTTTCGACTGGAAGCCAGTGGAGTGTGCAGAGGAGTGGGGTGACATGGGAGATGTTGGGAAGGTTGAACCACTTGCGGGCTGCGGAGTTCTGGATAAATTGCAGGGGTTTGATGGCAAAAGCGGGGAGCCCAACCAACAGCGAGTTGCAGTAGTCCAGATGGGAGATTTGAAGTGCATGGATTAGGAAGTGCGCCGCTTCCTGTGTGAGGTAGGGTCGTACTCTACGGATGTTGTAGAGCATGAACCTGCAGGAGCGAGTCACTGCTTTGATGTTTGCAGAAAACGACAGGGTGTTGTCCAGGGTCACGCCAAGGTTCTTTGCACTCTGGGAGGGGGACACCGTAGAGTTGGCAACCGTGATGGAGAGGTCTTGGAGCAGGCATGCCTTCCCTGGGAGGAAGAGCAGCTCCGTCTTGTCAAGGTTTATCTTGAGGTGGTGGACCGACATCCAAACTGAGATATCTGCCAGGCACACAGAGATGCATGTCACCACCTGGGTGTCGCCACCTGGGTGTTAGAAGGGAGGAAGGAGAAAAGTAGTTGAATGTCATCCGCATAGCTATGATAGGAGAGACCATGTGAGGATATGACGGCACCGAGTGAATTGGTGTATAGAAATAAGAGGAGAGGGCCTAGTGCGGAGAGCCTCCGTGACACAGAGGAGAGCAGTCTTGGTTGAGTGATCAGCTTTAATATTGCAGATAGATTGTAACTTCCATCAATGTAATTGTCTGCATCACTTTCAATCCCCCATATGTTTTTTTATCTCGCAAATATATATACACATATATATATATACACATATATACACATATATATATATATATATACTGCTAAAAAAAATAAAGGGAACACTTAAACAACACAATGTAACTCCAAGTCAATCACACTTCTGTGAAATCAAACTGTCCACTTAGGAAGCAACACTGATTGACAATAAATTTCACATGCTGTTGTGCAAATGGAATAGACAACAGGTGGAAATTATAGGCAATTAGCAAGACACCCCCAATAAAGGACTGGTTTTGCAGGTGGTGACCACAGACCACTTCCCAGTTCCTATGCTTCCTGGCTGATGTTTTGGTCACTTTTGAATGCTGGCGGTGCTTTCACTCTAGTGGTAGCATGAGACGGAGTCTACAACCCACACAAGTGGCTCAGGTAGTGCAGCTCATCCAGGATGGCACATCAATGTGAGCTGTGGCAAGAAGGTTTGCTGTGTCTGTCAGCGTAGTGTCCAGAGCATGGAGGCGCTACCAGGAGACAGGCCAGTATATCAGGAGACGTGGAGGAGGCCGTAGGAGGGCAACAACCCAGCAGCAGGACCGCTACCTCCGCCTTTGTGCAAGGAGGAGCAGGAGGAGCACTGCCAGAGCCCTGCAAAATGACCTCCAGCAGGCCACAAATGTGCATGTGTCTGCTCAAACGGTCAGAAACAGACTCCATGAGGGTGGTATGAGGGCCCGACGTCCACAGGTGGGGGTTGTGCTTACAGCCCAACACCGTGCAGGACGTTTGGCATTTGCCAGAGAACACCAAGATTGGCAAATTCGCCACTGGCGCCCTGTGCTCTTCACAGATGAAAGCAGGTTTACACTGAGCACATGTGACAGACGTGACAGAGTCTGGAGACGCCGTGGAGAACGTTCTGCTGCCTGCAACATCCTCCAGCATGACCGGTTTGGCGGTGGGTCAGTCATGGTGTGGGGTGGCATTTTTTTGGGGGGCCGCACAGCCCTCCATGTGCTCGCCAGAGGTAGCCTGACTGCCATTAGGTACCGAGATGAGATCCTCAGACCCCTTGTGAGACCATATGCTGGTGCGGTTGGCCCTGGGTTCCTCCTAATGCAAGACAATGCTAGACCTCATGTGGCTGGAGTGTGTCAGCAGTTCCTGCAAGAGGAAGGCATTGATGCTATGGACTGGGCTGCCCGTTCCCCAGACCTGAATCCAATTGAGCACATCTGGGACATCATGTCTCGCTCCATCCACCAACGCCATGTTGCACCACAGACTGTCCAGGAGTTGGCGGATGCTTTAGTCCAGGTCTGGGAGGAGATCCCTCAGGAGACCATCCGCCACCTCATCAGGAGCATGCCCAGGCGTTGTAGGGAGGTCATACAGGCACGTGGAGGCCACACACACTACTGAGCCTCATTTTGACTTGTTTTAAGGACATTACATCAAAGTTGGATCAGCCTGTAGTGTGGTTTTCCACTTTAATTTTGAGGGTGACTCCAAATCCAGACCTCCATGGGTTGATAAATTTGATTTCCATTGATAATATTTGTGTGATTTTGTTGTCAGCACATTCAACTATGTAAAGAAAAATTTATTTAATAAGATTATTTCATTCATTCAGATCTAGGATGTGTTATTTTAGTGTTCCCTTAATTTTTTTGAGCAGTGTATAATATTTACATACATACACATACATACACACATATATATATATATTAGGGCTGTCAAAAATAGCGCGTTAACGACGTTAATTAGTTGTTTGCTGTTAATTACGTCAATTTTTTTAACGCATTTCACGCATGCGCAGTGTGACAAATTATTCAGGTCAGGAAAGTGGTTGGGAGCTAGAGGCGAGATGGAGCAAGGTGAGCAAAGTGGGCCTATTGACGGATTCAAATATAAAAAGAATGATGATGGTACAGTTAACAAGTACAAGGTTATTTGCAAGATTTGTAAGAAGGAGTTTCAATTTCACCGGAGCTGTTCAAGCTTGAAGTACCATGTCAACGCCAAACATGAGCTCAGGTTTCCTTGATGTTTTGCAAGTGGCGTCTCAAGACTCATTCTATAAGCCACCGTCAAGAGCCACAGTTATGAAGAAAATCCACGAGCTCTATGAAAACGAAAAAGAAAAAAGGAAAGAGGTCTTGGCTCAAGTAAATCATGTGTTAATAAACAGACATAATATGAAAATTATGTATCTGTGTCCTGTTATTTATCTTTTGGTATGCATTTCAGAAAAAAAATGGTTAGGATTCAGGTGTAATTGCAAATAGTGATTAATCATGATTAATCCACTGAAAATTCTGATTAATTTGATTAAAAATTTTAATCATTTGACAGCCCTAATATATATACATACATACATACATACATACATACATACATACATACATACATACATACATACATACATATATACATACATGCATATACATATACATATCCTTAAAAAATATATATTTCCCTTTATTACTTTCCAACCCCACCACCCCTTCCCTAATTGGAGTAAACTAGTGAACAACAATGCTTAGGCCTCTACTTCCAGCTTATACATATGTCACGCCCTGACTCAGGGGACTTATATGTTGAGTCAGGGTGTGAATGTTCTATGTTGTATTTTCTATGTTGGTGATCTAGTATGTATAGTTCTATGTTGGCCGGTGTGGTTCCCAATCAGAGGCAGCTGTCGCTCGTTGTCTCTGATTGGGGACGATACTTAGGCAGCCTATTGGCACTGTCTAGTTGTGGGATCTTGTTCCTGGTAAGGTTAGTTGTGTGTCTACCTTAGGACTTCACGTTTCGTTTGTTTTGTCGTGTGTTTATAGTTCAATAAACATGTACGCATATCACGCTGCGCCTTGGTCTGACCAGTGATTCAACGATCGTGACAACATACTATATACATTTTATGGACACAGTCAATTTTACAATAATTCTATTTTGTTTGTTTTTACTCCTGAACTTCCTCTACCCTCAACCTTTCCGATCGTTTTCATGATGTCCATCCGGTTTGCTTCTATATGCCATATCTTTCTAACTGTGCTCTTTCACAAAAGCTCTCAACCTATAATCTATATACTTATTATGGACACAGTATGCTTACATGATTAGTTATCTTGTTGTTATTAGTTGTTATTAGTCCCATCCTTCAACTCCATTCAACACCACCCACCCATCTATCTCTTAACACCATCCATATTGGATTTCTATTTGCCATATATTTTTCAACTGTACTGTGATGTTTTACAAAAGTTCTGCCTTTCTATTCTCATTGTTTCTACAGATTGTAAATTGAAAATAAACATTTTTGCTAAAAGTATTATTATATTATTGATCGATTGACTATGACTTTTCAGATCACCCAGTAATGCTATCTGCAGGGTTAGCTCCAGGTAAATATTGCAATCCTTTAGCCATTCCTGGACCTGTGTCCAAAAACAAGCTACAAATGGACAGTACCAAAACAAATGATCTAATGATTCTGTCTCTTCGCAACAAAATCTGCAGAGCTGAGAAGATTGTATCCCCCATATAAATAACGTTCTATTGGTAGCAAGAATTTTATATAATAATTTAAAATGAACAATTCTAAGTTTTGAATATCAGTTCATAAACACTATGCCATGGGATCGGTACGTCAAAAATCTCTTCCCAACTATTTTGCAATCTATATGTGACGGCTGTCAATCCTTTGGTCCTTAAATGAAACTGGTATACTATTTTATTTATCACAGTTTTCTTTAACCAATTATGTTCTTTAATGCAAGGCCGACAGACAAGTTCCTTACTTTTTCCCCCTTCCACTTTCCTCTTCCATTTTTGCGGTAATGCTGCAATTATTTGGTTGTAATTTTGGGTAGAGCAGACATTTCCAATGAGTGACCCGTCTTAAAGCCTGACTGGTTAGGGTCAAGAAGATCATTCTTAGAGAGTTAGCGAGAGAGTTAGTCAGAGATGGCACGCTCAAGTGCTTTCGAAAGAAAAGAAGAAGGGATACCCGTCTGTAGTTTTTGACGAGGGGTCGAGTGTTGGTTTCTTGAAGAGGGGAGCAACTCTGGCCATTTTGAAGTCAGAGAGGACGCAGCCAGTGGTCAGGGATGAGTTGATGAGGGAAGTGAGGAATGGCAGAAGGTCTCCAGAGATGGTCTGGAGAAGGGACGTGGGGATGGGGTCGACCGCGCAGATTGTCAGGCGTCCGGAACTCACTAGTCGCAGGATTTTTTCTGGAGAGAGAGGGAAGAAAGAGGTCAAGGAGTAGGGTCGTTCTGTGTGAGTGGGACCAATGGACTCAATAGGCTGAGTGAATGAGGAGCGGCTGTCGTCATCCTTCTTTTCAAAGTGGTTGACAAAGTTGTCCGCAGAAAGGGAGGATGGAGGGGGTGGAGGATTAAGGAGGGAGGAGAAGGTGGAAAATAGTTTCCTAGGGTTAGAGGCAGAAGCTTGAAATATAGAGTGATAGAATGTGGCTTTAGCAGCGGATACAGAGGAAGAGAAGGTAGAGAGGAGGGAGTGAAAATATTATAGGTCCTCCGGAATTTTAGTTTTCCTCCATTTGCGCTCAGCTGCCCGCAGCCCTGTTCTGTAAGCTCACAATGAGTAACTCAGCCATGGAGCAGGAGGGGAGAGCTGAGCCGGCCGGGAGTAAAGGAAACAGGGCTGGAGCTCAGTGCAGGGCTTATTTCATTAATACATTGAAGATACATCAAGTGAATTCCCCCTTTTCACTGTCTTTTGCTTTCAAAATATCGAGACATGTGTCGACCAACATTGACGTATGTGCTTTGTAAGCACAAAGCTTAATAGGAGAATAGCACACTTCACAGCTAATAGGAGATGAGCAATCTTTCTCTAACAAACACACATTAAGACACATGCACGCACACACACCCATGCACACACACCCGCAGGCACACACACAAACAAGGACTCCATTGGTGTTTACATACCTTGCCCAGATCAATCCTGCAGACACAGGTGTTGTTTTAAAAGCCACGTCGAATAAAACAACAAGCCTATCTCCACTGAGAGGGAGCGAGATGTTGCTGAATCAAATGTTCTACACCACGCAATGTGCCAGCGCTTGTTACTCACACTTGAGAGATTTACCCACCGAAACAACAATCAATCTAAGAGTGAACATAGCAAAACAGGAAAACATTTCTGATGTGCAGAGACATTAGTGACTGCTTGTCGTACGGCAGTTGTTGATTTAATGTGGCGAAGCACGGCAAATTCAGGAGAGGCAAATCCAGTCAGGGAGCTTGTGGTGCACCAAAGATCAGGCCTTTTCTCAATCGTCTCAAAGGGAGTCCGTGTGTGTGTTCTGCACGATGCCATATCCACATCATTAGCGAGTTAACAGATAAGCTAAACCTCATTAAGTGATGGGTTGGACAGTGTGAATACACATGGGGCTTTGGAGAAACTGATTATGGAGAAAGCCTGTCTTTTCCTGACGCTACTCAGCGAATCCTAGACTGTTAGAAAGGTAGACTCAGCCTTAGATAGTAACAATGGGGTTGGTTACCTGGACCCATACAGTGAGGGAAAAAAGTATTTGATCCCCTGCTGATTTTGTACGTTTGCCCACTGACAAAGACATGATCAGTCTATAATTTTAATGGTAGGTTTATGTGAACAGTGAGATACAGAATAACAACAAAAAAATCCAGAAAAACGCATGTCAAAATGTTATAAATTGCATTTTAATGAGGGGAATAAGTATTTGACCCCTCGTTGTTGGCAATCACAGAGGTCAGACGTTTCTTGTAGTTGGCCACCAGGTTTGCACACATCTCAGGAGGGATTCTGTTCCACTCCTTTTTGCAGATCTTCTCCAAGTCATTAAGGTTTCAAGGCTGACGTTTGGCAACTCGAACCTTCAGCTCCCTCCACAGATTTTCTATGGGATTAAGGTCTGGAGACTGGCTAGGCCACTCCAGGACCGTAATGTGCTTCTTCTTGAGCCACTCCTTTGTTGCCTTGGCCTTGTGTTTTGGGTCATTGTCATGCTGGAATACCCATCCACGACCCATTTTCAATGCCCTGGCTGAGGGAAGGAGGTTCTCACCCAAGATTTGACGGTACATGGCCCCATCCATCGTCCCTTTGATGAGGCGAAGTTGTCCTGTCCCCTTAGCAGAAAAACACCCCCAAAGCATAATGTTTCCACCTCCATGTTTGACGGTGGGGATGGTGTTCTTGGGGTCATAGGCAGCATTCCTCCTCCTCCAAACACGGCGAGTTGAGTTGATGCCAAAGAGCTCGATTTTGGTCTCATCTGACCACAACACTTTCACCCAGTTCTCCTCTGAATCATTCAGATGTTCATTGGCAAATTTCAGATGGTATATGTGCTTTCTTGAGCAGGGGGACCTTGCGGGCGCTGCAGGATTTCAGTCCTTCACGGCGTAGGGTGTTACCAATTGTTTTCTTGTTGACTATGGTCCCAGCTGCCTTGAGATCATTGACAAGATCCTCCTGTGTAGTTCTGGGCTGATTCCTCACCGTTCTCATGATCATTGCAACTCCACAAGGTGAGATCTTGCATGGAGCCCCAGGCCGAGGGAGATTGACAGTTATTTTGTGTTTCTTCCATTTGCGAATAATCACACCAACTGTTGTCACCTTCTCACCAAGATGCTTGGCGATGGTCTTGTAGCCCATTCCAGCCTTGTGTAGGTCTACAATCTTGTCCCTGACATCCTTGGAGAGCTCTTTGGTCTTGGTCATGGTGGAGAGTTTGGAATCTGATTGATTGATTGCTTCTGTGGACAGGTGTCTTTTATACAGGTAACAAACTGAGATTAGGAGCACTCCCTTTAAGAGTGTGCTCCTAATCTCAGCTCGTTACCTGTATAAAAGACACCTGGGAGCCAGAAATCTTTCTGATTGAGAGGGCGTCAAATACTTATTTCCCTCATTAAAATGCAAATCAATTTATAACATTGCTGACATGCGTTTTTCTGGATTTTTTTGTTATTCTGTCTCTCACTGTTCAAATAAACCATTACAATTATAGACTGATCATTTCTTTGTCAGTGGGCAAACGTACAAAATCAGCAGGGGATCAAATATTTTTTTCCCTCACTGTATTAAGCCTAGTCCTGGACTAAAAATCACTTTCAATTGACATTTTCTATTGAGAATAGTGAATGATTCATGACTATTCTTAATCTGGGTGCAGGAAACCTGGAGACAGTTTTTGGCAATATCCGTTTGAGATTTATAAAGTTGCCAGCAAAATCCCAAAACATAATTGTATGGTAGTTGGAATAGAAATTAAAACATCATTGTTATGGAATGTTTTGTGTTAAAATTTAGGACAGTTTGCTAAACTGTAAATATACAATCAGGTCCAAAATTATTGGCACCCTTGATCAAAATGAGCAAAAAAGACAGTATAAATAGAGTATACATAAAAAATATATTGTATGCAAAAGAAAATTGAAAATTATATTATTTTATACTAATACAATTGCTCAGAGAAAGATATTTTTTCTCAAAAAGATAGGGGTCAAAATGATTGCCACCCCTGTTTTCAATCCCTTTCAATACCTACCTCACTTTCACCTTTTCTAAAATGTTTTATGAGATTGGAGAACACATGGGAAGGGATCTTAGACCATTCCTCCATACAGAATATTTCCTGATCTTTGATATCCTTCATCTGCGCTTACGGACTGCCCTCTTCTATTCAAACCACAGGTTCTCAATGTGGTTCAAGTTCGGAGACTGAGATGGCCATTGCAAAATGTTGATTTTGTGGTCAATTAACCATTTCTTTGTGGATTTCGATGTGTGCTTGGGGTTCTAGATCACTTTACACGTACAGCTGAAGACTGGCAATGTTCTGGTCTAGTGAGTTTATCTTCTTCTCCTTGTGTAGAGGTTCAAAGTTCTAACCATTTCAAATGTGTGGATCACCGTCTTCACGCTTTCTGGTCTATCCATTTTAAGCTGTGTAGCCACAGCTCCACACTTTCTGGTCTAATGTCAATTTCGTTACCAAGGCTCTTTTATGCACTCTGGTAAAAGGGGCGTTCCTACTTGCTGACAGGATCTCTGAGCTCACTTGGGGCATGGCTAGTCACCGTGCACAGCTTATATGAAAACCTCTGATCTCGTTAAAAAACTAAAATCACATTCCTATCTTAACAAAAATACTCTCATAATTCTCCATATTATATACACAACATATTGGATGTAAACTTGACAGATAAAGTGTGTATACTTTCCAAATTACAGTATTTCCGTTATCGGATTTTTAATGACATCACAAAATAATAAACAATATGACATTATTATTCTTTAGATCCCCACTGACCATTCCAAACATTCGGATGTTAGAAATATTGTTCCAGTGTTTACTTTTTGGACGTTATAGTTTTGGCGGCAAAAGTATTCTGGGGGACAAAGCACATTCCTTTACCAATACTAAAGAGCAAGAGGGAGATTCCCCTCCTGCCTAATTTATGAGGGATAAGGTGTTAAAACCAGCCCAGCCCCCCTTCTCCTCTCCTGTGGGTGAGAGGGGGTCTGGTGATCGTCAGCCATTTAAAAAAAGCTGATCTGAGGCCTTGGATCCTCAGCCAGGAGAGTCATGACACCATGGTGACATCACCATGCGGTAAATTAGTTAATAGACCAATAAGATAGAAACCTCTCTGACAATAACAGCTAGTTTTCAGTTTTCCTCTCCCGACTCAGACCACTCCCATACAGACCTAGCAAAATTCTTGCTTGAGAAATTGCTCTTTGCTAAGAAGCTATTTTTGTTTCTTTTTGACAATTTTACTTGAAAACAATTACAGAAAGGTACTTAATTGTTACCCAGAAATGATTTGATATTGACATAAAAATGTCTGCATTGGACCTTTGACAAGGGCCCCGGGATCAGTGGAAGCAAAATAGCTCCATAACATCAGAGATCCACCACCATATTTTACAGTAAGTATGGGGTTCTTTTCCACATATGCATCTTTCTTTCGATGCAACACCCACCACTGGTGTGCGTGACCAAAGAGCTCTATTTTCATGTCATCTGACCATAGCATTGGTTACAATCCAAATGCCAATGCCGTTTAGCAAACTCCAGGCGTTTACATTTGTTGGATGAAAATAAAGCTCTTTGGCCACACATACGAGTAGTGGGTTTTGCGTCGAAAGAATGATGCATATGCAGAAAATAACCCCATACTTACTGTAAAATATGGTGGTGGATCTTTGATGTTATGGGGCTATTTTGCTTCCACTGGGCCTGGGGCCCTTGTTAAGGTCAACGGCATCATGAACTTTACCCAGTACCAGGACATTTTAGCTAAAAACCTGGTTGCCTCTGGCAGGAGGCTGAAACTTGGCCACAAGTGGAGCTTCCAGCAAGACAATAACTCCAAGCACACATCAAAATCCACAAAGAAATGGTTAATTGACCACAAAATGAACATTTTGCATTGGCCATCTCAGTCTCCGGACTTAAACCCCCTTGAATTGAAGAGGGCAGACGAAGGATATCAAGGATCTGGAAAGATTCTGCATGGAGGAATGTCCTAAGATCCCTGCCAATGAGTTCTCCAATCTCATAAAACATTTTAGAAAAAGTTGAAATGCATTGAAAACAGGGCGCCAATCATTTTGACCCCTATCTTTTTAAGAGATAAAAATATTACTTTCTCTGAACAATTGTATTAGTATAACATAATATACAATATAGCTCAGTATTTGTATTATTTATTTTATACATTCTTTTTGCTCAAGGATTTGACTGTATATGGGTCTGTTCTCCAACCCTATCAACCAGCGAATTATTAGAATAATGTGCGCTAGATTAGGGTTGGAGCGAAAACCTACAGGACGGTAGCTCTCCAGGAACAGGGTTGAAGAGCCCTGGTTTAGATCTGATTCAAAGAGATCCCTAGATTTGCTATTGTGATATCTGATATGGTGATATCACTTACTGTTTTGTATCTTCTATATGTGTGTACTGTGATGCACTAAACCATATGCCTGTAATCCAAATACATTTTTTTATTATTACAAAAAGATGGTCAATAAAGTTTGAACTGAACTTGAACTGCTAACGTCAGGTAGAATCAAGTCTGTGTCCAGTATTGTACAGTATCCCTACCGCTACATCACATCCCACTGGGCACACACTGGTTGAATCAACATTGTTTCCACGTAATTTCAATGTAATTACATTGAACCAACATGGAATAGAAGTTGAATTGACGTCTGTGCCCAGTGGGATGTCAGATGATCACTGAGCTAGTATCTGGGAGCCATGATTTGTCCTTGGCATGCCAGGGCAATTAACAACCACTTACAGTGAGGGAAAAAAGTATTTGATCCACTGCTGATTTTGTATGTTTGCCCACTGACAGTCTATAATTTTAATGGTAGGTTTAACTTGAACAGTGAGAGACAGAATAACAACAAAAAAATCCAGAAAAACGCATGTCAAAAATGTTATAAATTGTTTTGCATTTTAATGAGGGAAATAAGTATTTGACCCCCTCTCAATCAGAAAGATTTCTGGCTCCCAGGTGTCTTTTATACAGGTAACAAGCTGAGATTAGGAGCACACTCTTTAAGGGAGTGCTTCTAATCTCAGTTTGTTACCTGTATAAAAGACACCTGTACACAGAAGCAATCAATCAATCAGATTCCAAACTCTCCACCATGGCCAAGACCAAAGAGCTCTCCAAGGATGTCAGGGACAAGATTGTAGACCTACACAAGGCTGGAATGGGCTACAAGACCATCGCCAAGCAGCTTGGTGAGAAGGTGACAACAGTTGCAAATGGAAGAAACACAAAAGATCTGTCAATCTCCCTCAGCCTGGGGCTCCATGTAAGATCTCACCTTGTGGAGTTGCAATGATCATGAGAACGGTGAGGAATCAGCCCAAAACTACACAGGAGGATCTTGTCAATGATCTCAAGGCAGCTGGGACCATAGTCAACAAGAAAACAATTGGTAACACACTACTGAAATCCTGCAGCGCCCGCAAGGTCCCCCTGCTCAAGAAAGCACATATACAGGCCCGTCTGAAGTTTGCCAATGAACATCTGAATGATTCAGAGGAGAACTGGGTGAAAGTGTTGTGGTCAGATGAGACCAAAATCAAGCTCTTTGGCATCAACTCAACTCGCCGTGTTTGGAGGAGGAGGAATGTTGCCTATGACCCCAAGAACACCATCCCCACCGTCAAACATGGAGGTGGAAACATTATGCTTTGGGGGTGTTTTTCTGCTAAGGGGACAGGACAACTTCACCGCATCAAAGGGACAATGGACGGGGCCATGTACCGTCATATCTTGGGTGAGAACCTCCTTCCCTCAGCCAGGGCATTGAAAATGGGTCGTGGATGTGTATTCCAGCATGACGATGACCCAAAACACAAGGCCAAGGCAACAAAGGAGTGGCTCAAGAAGAAGCACATTAAGGTCCTGGAGTGGCCTAGCCAGTCTCCAGACCTTAATCCCATAGAAAATCTGTGGAGGGAGCTGAAGGTTCGAGTTGCCAAACGTCAGGCTCGAAACCTTAATGACTTGGAGAAGATCTGCAAAGAGGAGTGGGACAAAATCCCTCCTGAGATGTGTGCAAACCTGGTGGCCAACTACAAGAAACGTCTGACCTCTGTGATTGCCAACAAGGGTTTTGCCACCAAGTACTAAGTCATGTTTTGCAGAGGGGTCAAATACTTATTTCCCTCATTAAAATGCAAATCAATCTATAACATTTTTGACATGCGTCTTTCTGGATTTTGTTGTTGTTATTCTGTCTCTCACTGTTCAAATAAACCTACTATTAAAATTATAGACTGATCATGTCTTTGTCAGTGGGCAAATGTACAAAATCAGCAGGGGATCAAATCCCTCACTGTACATGTTTATATGCATTTGTAAGTAAGCATTTCACGGTAAGGTCTACATCTGTTGTATTCGTTGTATGTGACAAATACAAATTGATTTCATTTCATTTGCATGCTTTGGACTGTCTGGATGACGAATGGAACGGGCATGTTTCATTGCGCAAATGTGACTGTGTATGTGTGTACGGATGAGAAAGTGTGTGTGTATTTGCATCTGAGCCTTAATGTACAGTATGAATTAGTTTATGTATGAGTGAATGGACACGTGTGTGTGTGCAGTATATGTGTGTCATAATTTGAGTAAGGGTAAACATGTGACAATGGGATGTACTTACAAATATGTGTAGGTGCTGTGTGTTTGAATGTATGTGTGTGTATGCTCATACTGCAGCTGTATGTGTGTGTGCAGGCACACACGTGTGTGTGTGTGTTTATGTGGGATTGATTAGCCTGCCTCAGTGCTCCGAATACTGCCTCCCTGCCCTGCCTAGTCTCTTACGCGCAAGATCCCACTTTCACTTTCCATTTCAACTAGGAAACCTTCACTCCTACCTGAGTAAAGAAGCCCAATTAGACCATTTTTTACATTTTAGTCATTTAGCAGACGCTCTTATCCAGAGTGACTTACAGTTAGTGAGTGCATACATTTTCATACTGGCCCCCTGTGGGAAACGAACACACAACCCTGGCGTTGCAAGCGCCATGCTCTACCAACTGAGCTACAGGGGACAGGGGACCGTCGTTCCAAGAAAAGAAGGGATCAAATGATAGGAGTCCTAACACATCTCCATTGATCATATGGCAACCTATTCCCTATGTCGTGCACTACTTTTGACCAAGACCCATAGGGCTATGGACAAAAGTAGTGCACTACACTCTTAGAAGAAAAGGTTCTATCTACAACCTAAAAGGGTTCTTGACTGTCCCCATAGGAGAACCCTTTGAATAAACATTTTTGGTTCCAGGTAGAACCCTTTTGGGTTCCATATAAACCCTTTCCACAGAGGGTTCTACATGGAACCCAAAACGGTTCTACCTGGAACCCAAAAGGGTTCTCCTATGGGGACAGCCGAATAACCATTTTGGAACCCATTTTTCTAAGATTGTATATAGGCAGTTGTGTAAAGTACTTAACTAAAAATAATTTTTGGGTATCTGTACTTTACTTTCCTATTTATATTTTTGACAACTTTTACTTTTACTTCACAAAATTCATAAAGAAAATAATGTACTTTTTACTCCATACATTTTCCCTGACACCCAAAAGTACTCGTTACATTTTGAATGCTTAGCAGGACTGGAAAATGGCCTAATTCACACACTTATCAAGAGAAAAACCCTGGTCATCCCTACTGCCCCTGATCTGGCAGACTCACTAAACACATGCTTCGTTTGTAAATTATGTCTGAGTGTTGGAGCATGGCCCTGGCTATCCGTAAATAAAAATAACTAGAAAATGATGCCATCTTGTTTGCTTTATATAAGGAATTTGAAATTATTTATACTTTCACTTTTGATACTTAAGTATATTTTAGCAATTACATTAACTTTTTATACTAAAGTATATTTAAAACCAAATACTTTTAGACTTTTACTCAAGTAGTATTTTACTGGGTGACTTTCACTTTTACTTGAGTAATTTTCTATTAAGGTACAGTTAAAGTCAGAAGTTTACATACACATTAGCCAAATACATTTAAACTCAGTTTTTCACAATTCCTGACATTTAATCCTAGTAAAAATTCCTTGCCTTATGATCACCACTTTATTTTAAGAATGTGAAATGTCAGAATAATAGTAGAGAGAATGATTTATTTCAGCTTTTATTTCTTTCATCACATTCCCAGTGGTCAGAAGTTTACATACACTCAATTAGTATTTGGTAGCATTGCCTTTAAATTGTTTAACTTGGGTCAAACGTTTCGGGTAGCCTTCCACAAGCTTCCCACAATAAATTGGGTGAATTTTGGCCCATTCCTCCTGACAGAGCTGGTATAACTGGTATAACTTTGTAGGCCTCCTTGCTCGCACATGCTTTTTCAGTTCTGCCCACACATTTTCTATATTTGATTGAGCCTGCCTGGAATGCCAAATGGGTGGGCTTTTTTACTTTTAGAACTATTTAATTAGTTCCATAGCACCAGGCAAGCTCAATCAAGCACAGCTCAAAGTATTTGAAACATATACTATTCTATACTATGACATTCAACAAATAGTTGTGGAGTCATGGTGTTTCTGCCCTAGCAGGAATGGAAAGAAATTGGTCAACTGGCATATGGAAGATGCACAAGCGGTAAGACAGCTGATGTGTAGTAGTTGTTGAAACATTGTAATAATTGCATGGAGAAAGCTGCAATGCAGTGGTTACAACAGCAGTAGCCAACTGTGGTCCTGTAAGATGGCAAAGAAAGTATGCCAATTCTTCAGACATTAATGGGGGGTTACGGTGGGTACATATCAGTTGTGGTACAATAGTATTAAGGCGGCAGGAGTACCATGGTAGTAATAATGTGGCAGGGCATGGTGTCATTATTAGTAGAACCAGAAGTGGAATGGCAATAGTAGAACAGCCCTGGGTATGAGCAATGGTTTTAGTCTAGAAGTATGGTAGCTGTGGTGTGGTGCTATTGCAGTTGGACGGAGGAGGGTGTTGAGTGAGGGGGAGTGATTATTGATAAAAAACGGCAGGTGAAAAGGAATGCAAAGTCATGTTGCTATAGCAACTAGCCATGCACCAAAAGACAAAGCTTGGAGTCACATGCAGGCTTTCACTGTCTTGTGCCAGGGACGAGGCAAGGAGAGAATGCTCAATCATGCTCTTATGCTCACAGTGGATACACCACAGATCAAACATATTGCCCGTTTGACACTGTCATTTCCCATTATTGACAGTGGGTGTTTCAATAATGCCTCTTGTGTGCTATGTTCTTCTCGACAGCATCTCTATTCTACTCACACTCCATGTTAGCACTGTATGCTAACATTCCTTTGTGTATCTTTGGGACGGTGTATATATAGTGCCTTGCAAAAGTATTCAACCCCCATGGCATTTTTCCTATTTTGTTGCATTACAACCTGTAATTTAAATGTACTTTTTATTTGGATTTCATGTAATGGGCATACACAAAATAGTCCAAATTGGTGAAGTGAAATTTAAAAAATAACTTATTCTTACAAATAAATAATGGAAAAGTGGTGCGTGCATATGTATTCACCCCCTTTGCTATGAAGCCCCTAAATAAGATCTGGTGCAACCAATTACCTTCAGAAGTCGCATAATTAGTTAAATAAAGTCCACCTGTGTGCAATCTAAGTGTCACATGATCTGTCACATGATCTCAGTATATATACACCTGTTAAATCCATTATTAAAGAATGGAAAGAATATGTCACCACAACAAACCTGCCAAGAGAGGGCCGCCCACCAAATCTCACGGACCAGGCAAGAAGGGCATTAATCAGAGAGGCAACAAAGAGACCAAAGATAACCCTGAAGGAGCTGCAAAGCTCCACAGCGGAGATTGGAGTATCTGTCCATAGGACCACTTTAAGCCGTACACTCCACAGAGCTGGGCTTTACGGAAGAGTGGCCAGAAAAAAGCCATTGCTTAAAGAAAAAAATAAGCAATCACATTTCGTGTTCACCAAAAGCCATGTGGGAGACTCCCCAAACATATGGAAGAAGGTACTCTGGTCAGATGAGACTAAAATTGAGCTTTTTGGCCATCAAGGAAAAGGCTATGTCTGGCGCAAACCCAACACCTCTTTAAATGTCTTGGAATGGCCTAGTCAAAGCCCAGACCTCAATCAAATTGAGAATCTGTGGTTGTCACGATCGTCATAATGATTGGACCAAGGCGCAGCGTGATATGCGTACATCTTTTTAATAGTGTACTGGCAACACGATACAAAATACAAAACAACCAAACGAAACGTGAAGTCCTCGGTTAACAACACAAACCAACACGGAACAAGATCCCACAAAACACAAGTGCACAACAGGCTGCCTAAGTATGGTTCCCAATCAGAGACAACAAGCAACAGCTGATTCTCGTTGCCTCTGATTGAGAACCACCCCGGCCAACCTAGAAAACACATGAACTAGAAACTGAACATAGAACACAAAACATAGACCCTACACACCCTGGCTCAACATATAAGAGTCCCCAGAGCCAGGGCGTGACAGTGGTATGACTTAAAGATTGCTGTACACCAGTGGAACCCATCCAACTTGAAGGAGCTGGAGCAGTTTTGCCTTGAAGAATGGGCAAAAATCCCAGTGGCTAGATGTGCCAAGCTTATAGAGACATACCCCAAGAGACTTGCAGCTGTAATTGCTGCAAAAGGTGGCTCTACAAAGTATTGACTTTGGGTGGGGTGAATAGTTAAGCATGCTCAAGTTTTTTTTTTTTTCTTTCTTATTCATTGTATGTTTCACAATAAAAAAATATTTTGCATCTTCAAAGTGTTCAAATGATACATCAAATGATACAAACCCCCCAAAAAATCAATTTTAATTCCAGGTTGTAAGGCAACAAAATAGGAAAAATGCCAAGGGGGGTGAATACTTTCGCAAGCCACTGTACATGGCACTTTGTGGCCATGTTGTGTCTTCATGAATTATACTGTCGGAAAAGGCAGACACTTGCAGGAGATTCACAAAATCTAAAACTTTAAAAGTAAACCAAAAACGAATGTTGATAAATCTGAGGCTTCATTGCACCTGTCCAGACAGTGTGGTTGGGTTATTTTGCATCAACCTTGGGTGATTTTGGGACCTCGAATCGAGTCAAACATTTAGATTTAGTAACCCTGGAGGCTGCTAAGATGTTTGTGTAACATTTCGTTTGATGCCATATGTGTCCATATTTATGAGTTCAGAGCAGGCACTAGTATCAACCAAGAAGCCTTTCTGTGTGTGTATGGTAAGTGTACAGTAAATACAGTTTAAACGTATACCATGGAGTGTTTGGGGCTAAATGTAAAATAACTTATCATCTAAGTGAGACATGTTTATGGGCTATTTTGAAGTTTTCCTCTCACAAAACCAAAGTGTTATCTGATGCCCTCATTCAGTCAGGCATTGTTTAGGCCACCCCATGCACCATTTGCTTTGTCACCCCTTCAGGCCACAAATATACCAAAACATGGATAATTTGGTGTTGTTTCAGTTCCCCCTCAGATACACCGGACTTGACAGCTGTCGTAAAGCCAACATAGCCCTGCCATGAGCACACTTCTCCAAAACCTCCTCAGTCTGCACAATAGCAAAAATGCTTCAGTAACGTCAAAAAGGTAGAAAGCCACTCCTCTAGTGCCCAAATATAAAAAATACTGTTACATAACCATATACCCATTTTCAGAGATAATTTAGAGATAAAAAATCAAACAAATGTCATATTCAATGAGAGGAAAGGGTTAGGGCAAAGACCTGAGACAACATGGTGGCCCTCGACAACCCACTGCATAGTCCAGAGCGCACCATGAATATATCTGTCACGAACGTCATGATAAGGAGTAGACCAAGGCGCAGCGTTGCAAGCAAACATCTTCTTTAATAATTGAAACACGATCAAAACAAACAAAGACGATAACGTGACAGTACACGGTGAAACTAAACTACCTCGAAACAAGAACCCACAACACACAAAGGAAAACCGACAGTTTAAATATGGCTCCCAATCAGAGATAACGAGCCGACAGCTGACACTCGTTACCTCCGATTGGGAGTCACTCAGGTACACATAGAAAAAGAACAACTAGACTACCCAACATAGAAAACGAAACCACACCGAAACAAACACCCCCTGGCACAATAACACGAGTCCATAGCCAGAGTGTGACAGTACCCCCCCCTAAAGGCGCGGACTGCGACCGCGCCTAACTACGAGCAAACAAGGGAGGGTTGGGTGGGCATTCCTCCTCGGCGGCGGCTCCGGCTCCGGGCTTGATCCCCACTTCCTCTCCATCCCCCCAAAGTTCTCCTGGTCCTGTCTAGCCCCGCTGGCCGGAGCCGGACTGACGACACGCGCCCCTGGCTTGGTGCGTAGAGCAGGAACGAGCCGGACAGGGCTGACGAGACGCACCACAGACTTGGTGCGGGAAGCTTGGACGGACCGGACCTGGCTGACGATACGCACCCTCGGCTTGATGCGTGGAGCCGGAACGGACCTCACCAGGCTGACGACTCGCACCCCTGGCTTGGTGCGAGTAGCAGGAGTGGGCTGGATCAGGCTGACGTCTCGCACCCTTGGCTTGGTGCGAGTAGCAGGGACGAGCTGAACCAGGCTGACGACTCGCACCCTTGGCTTGGTGCGAGTAGCAGGAACGGGCTGGACCAGGCTGACGACGCGCACCACTGACCTGGTGCGGGGAGCAGGACTGAGCCGGACCGGGCTGACGACGCGCACCACTGACCTGGTGCGGGGAGCTTGGATGGGCCGGACCGGGCTGGCGACGCGTACCCCCGACCTGGTGCGGGGAGCAGGAACGGGCAGAGCCGGACTGACGAGACGCACCACAGACTTGATGCGGGGAGCAGGAATGGGCCGGACTGGGCTGGCGACGCGCACCGCAGGTTCGATGCGGGGAGCAGGAATAGACCGGACCGTACTGGGGACACACACCACTGGCTCTACACCGGGCTCTGGAACGGGCCGGACCGGACTGGCAACACACGCCAGTACCTCTCGCCGTGCCTCCACACCTTCCATCCCCTCTTCTACCAGTGGCCCCCGTAACCCGGCGGCCTTCTCCGGCAACCCACTGGACCGCTCTATCGCGGCCTCCTGCTGGTCCGCCGTCGTGAGCCCCCCCCTAAAAATGTTCGGGGCGTCTCTCCTACCCGTGGACCACTTCTCCATATCCCTCGCCAGCTTCTCGCCCTTCTGCCATAACGTCAAGCCCTTGTCTTCCTCCCTCGGCTTGACCCAGTCCAGGAGGCGAAGGAGATCTGTGAGGGATCTCCCTGGCGATGGCTCCTGGACACGCTGCTTGGTCGTAGTAAGGTGGGTTCTTCTGTCACGAACGTCATGATAAGGAGTAGACCAAGGCGCAGCGTTGCAAGCAAACATCTTCTTTAATAATTGAAACACGATCAAAACAAACAAAGACGATAACGTGACAGTACACGGTGAAACTAAACTACCTCGAAACAAGAACCCACAACACACAAAGGAAAACCGACAGTTTAAATATGGCTCCCAATCAGAGATAACGAGCCGACAGCTGACACTCGTTACCTCCGATTGGGAGTCACTCAGGTACACATAGAAAAAGAACAACTAGACTACCCAACATAGAAAACGAAACCACACCGAAACAAACACCCCCTGGCACAATAACACGAGTCCATAGCCAGAGTGTGACAATATCAACCTGTCCTTATTACTGGTCTAATTGACTAAGATGACCTGGCATAGATCTTGTTTGGGAACATCTGCTGATGAGGCCTTTGATGTTCCTGCGTGCTGTGATAGCGTCCTCTATCCCATGAGTCTCTCCTCCTCTTCCCACACATTGTGCCTCCATATCAAAGGCTTCTTCCCCTCCCCACTCAAATGTGCTCCGAGCTGCAGGGATCGCATCCAAGGAGCGTCCAAAGCCGAGAAGAGGGAGAAGAACGAGGGACGAAGGAAACTAGGGCGCCCTGGAAGAAGGGCGGGAGGAAAATTCCAGAATTAGGAATTTCTTAGGAATTCTTTGAAACACACTGCTTTATTTTCCAGAGAAACCACATAATAAAATATTGGTTTCACGTTGACAGACAGCACCAGCTAGTGCTTTGCCCCATTGCACCAAGGGGCTAAGGTCTTATAAAGTTTTAAACTGAAATAGTGGCGGTTTGATGAACCATCTGGAAGCGGTGTGGAAAATGAGGATGAGGGGATTAGGAAGTGTTGGGGTTTCGTAATCTCCAATTCAGGAAGACGCTGTGAGAAGGGACGGATCAGCAATGTGTGAGCCAAGGTCGAGGGATTACTGGACGGCGATTCAGAGGGGATCACTTTCAGTTGGCGCAAGGTCCAATCGGATTTAATCCTTAAGACAGAGGGTGAAGTACAATAAATCACAGGCCCCTGTGAAAGTGACGGTCATGACACACACATAACTCAGTCCACCTAGTCCTTCAACCCTAGCCCTTCGAGAATAGAAGTGGTTACGGTGACACTTGTTACAAATGCGTTCATGGGCATTCATGTATATGTAGGCTTTAATACAAAGTTAATCTGTTATAAATGTTTTTTATAGCAAGACTATAAATTGCTACAATTATAAACTGTATTTAGTAATATAGTTAAAGGCAAAGGAATCGGTAATCCTGGAATTAGTCATGAAAATGGACTGATTAGCCATTGACATAATTGATTTGCGTAGAAACATGTAATAGTCAGAATAATTGGGAATAGACGGGGCTAAATCAAAGCTAAAACACCAACAGCCAATCTAGTCTAGTGTAACCAAATAGTCTAAAGACTCCCTTTAATGTCGTCCCATTTCTCTGTGTGGCAGTAGGGAAAATGGGTTTCTTTTGATGGCCCAAATGTGACAAAAAGAGTTTGCCACGGCTCTTTGATTCCTGGAGAGGACATTTTGACAGATGGTTTATTTCCATTCGCCGAGAATGCTGATAGGCCGTCTGTGACGAAATGGGAAATACTATTCACACAGCAGAGACACTCGGCGGCTGAAAGCAGGCAGACATGTCAAAATTGCTTTTTCAGAGATCTGAGTAACCTGGAAAGGGTTGCGAGAACGCACCTGAGGGACTGCATTTCATACTGTATCCCGCGGCATTAATATTTGAATGGGTGATTATATTTACATTGCTATCGCCACTTAACTGTGGTCTGTTTAAAATGGTGGTCTGGCTTTTGAAATGCATGTTATTGAATCAGTGAAATAGGGTAGCTGGTGTTGATGTCTGAACTATAATGTGGTGCTGCTCAGCATCAAGACTCTTTCAGTAATGCAGTTGCAGTGCTGTAGCAGAGTCCAGAGGCCTTCCAACAACACTGCTTATATTGCCTTCTGTTGCTATAGTTTGAAGCTGAATGTGTGTGTGTGTGTGTTTGTGTGTGTGTGTGTGTGTGTGTGTGTGTGTGTGTGTGTGTGTGTGTGTGTGTATGTGTGTGTGTATGTGTGTGTGTCTTTGTCAAGGCAGTAATCACAGAGGTTATCTACCAATACGAGTGTTATCACTCATCCTCCCTCCCCCTCTGAAGCCCACAAACTCTGCCCTGCCTCCACTATCCCTTAGACATGATCAAATAGAATATATATATATATATATATATATATATATATATATATATATATATATATATATATATATATATATATATTTTTTTTTTGATTTCATATAATGGACATACACAAAATAGTCAAAATTGGTGAAGTGAAATGAAAAAAATAACTTGTTTCAAAAAATGCAAAGAAATTAATAATGGAAAATAGTGCGTGCATATGTATTCACCCCCTTTGCTATGAAGCCCCTAAATAAGATCTGGTGCAACCAATTACCTTCAGAAGTCACATAATTAGTTAAATAAAGTCCACCTGTGTGCAATCTAAGTGTCACATGATCTGTCACATGATTTCAGTATATGTACACCTGTTCTGAAAGGCCCCAGAGTCTGCAACACCACTAAGCAAGGGGCACCACCAAGCAAGCGGCACCATGAAGACCAAGGAGCTCTCCAAACAGGTCAGGGACAAAGTTGTGGAGAAGTACAGATCAGGGTTGGGTTATAAAAAAAGATCCTAAACTTTGAACATCCCACGGAGCGGCATTAAATCCATTATACATTTTTTTGAAAGAATATGGCACCACAACAAACCTGCCAAGAGAGGGCCGCCCAAACAAATTCACAGACCAGGCAAGAAGGGCATTAATCAGAGAGGCAACAAAGAGACCAAAGATAACCCTGAAGGAGCTGCAAAGCTCCACAGCGGAGATTGGAGTATCTGTCCATAGGACCACTTTGAGCCGTACACTCCACAGAGCTGGGCTTTACGGAAGAGTGGCCAGAGAAAAGCCATTGCTTGAAGAAAAAATGTTTGGTGTTCGCCAAAAGGCATGTGGGAGACTCCCCAAACATATGGAAGAAGGTACTCTGGTCAGATGAGACTAAATTTGGCCATCAAGGAAAACACTATGTCTGGCGCAAACCCAACACCTCTCATCACCCCGAGAACACCATGTTTTTCATCGGCAGGGACTAGGAAACTGGTCAGAATTGAAGCAATGATGGATGACGCTAAATACAGGGACATTCTTGAGGGAAACCTGTTTCAGTCTTCCAGAGATTTGAGACTGGGACCGAGGTTCACCTTCCAGCAGGACAATGACCCTAAGCATACTGCTAAAGCAACACTCGAGTGGTTTAAGGGGAATTATTTAAATGTCTTGGAATGGCCTAGTCAAAGCCCAGATCTCAATCCAATTGAGAATCTGTGGTATGACTTAAAGATTGCTGTACACCAGAGGAACCCATCCAACTTGAAGGAGCTGGAGTTTTGCCTTGAAGAATGGACAAAAATCCCAGTGGCTAGATATGCCAAGCTTATAGAGACATACCCCAAGAGACTTGCAGCTGTAATTTCTGCAAAAGGTGGCTCTACAAAGTATTGACTGAATAGTTATGCACACTCAAGTGTTCTGTTTTTATGTCTTATTTCTTATTTGTTTCCCCCAAAAAAATATTTTGCATCTTCAAAGTGTTAGGCATGTCAATTCCAGGTTGTAAGGCAACAAAATAGGAAAAATGCCAAGGGGGGTGAATACTTTCGCAAGCCACTGTAGCTCTGTCATTGAAATGGTGAAACTATAGCCTCACTCTTCGTGTTACTGCCACAATGCCCCTAATTGACTAATGTTCATGAAAATTTCAGTGTTTCCCTCTTATTAAGAACATTAGCCATGGTTATTTAAAAAATGCTCATTCTCTTTACAGTAAGTTTCTATGGCGTTTGGGAAATTGTAGGTTACACTTAAATATCCCATAATCATCACTCTATAAGTGTCTTGATGGGTGGAAAAGGTTTGAATGCTTGAGGGTGCATCCCAAATGGCACAATATTCCCCACATAGTGCACTACTTTTGACCAGCGCCCTATGGAACGCAGACTGAGAGATAGCCACCCATGGCTGCCACTCTGTCAACAGTTGCTGCCATCCTACAACTTTAACCAAAATTACAAACGAACCAATACATTTTATTGTGGGCAATCACCCAAATGGGCAGATTTATGTTAGAAGTCATGCTTTCATGGAATGGTTACATCTGGAACACAGATTATGGAAAAGAACTGAGAGCTGGAATGTCCAAAATCCATATCAATTTGACCAGCAATGACAATTGTCATACAATTGGACATTTGGACCTCAAATATGATTGCAAATGCAAAATGATGCCATGTTAAATGCATAATTAATGAATTATATAAAGTAAATGTAGACTTTGAATACGATAATAGTGTACTTGATCATCGTCAGTGTCAAGTAAAAAAAAAAAAAAAAATACTTTGCTTTCACTTGACCTTTTGTGGGGACACAACTCTTTATTCAGGAACTATGGCAACTGCGACTCAGCCTCTTGTGATTGCTTGTTGTTGGTAAGCAAAGCAGGTACAGTACATACTGTGCCGTGCCTACATCAACAAACACGACCTTGAGAGTAACCACTCTTGCAATTTCCATGTGCCATTTATTTTTCAATTGTGCTGTGATGTTTTAAATGAATTTTTAACCTTTCTAATCGCATAATATCCACAGATTGTGAGCAAAAAAATTTAATCTTTCCTACGAGTATTATTATGTTATTGATTGATTGACTATGGCTTTCCAAATCACCCAACACTGCTATTTGTAAGGTTCATTTTAAGTGAATGTTGTGTCTTTTTAACCATTCCTGAACCTGTGACCAGAAACAAGCTACTGTACATAGGGGCAATACCAGAATAAATTATCTAGTCTCTTCGCAGCAAAATCTACAGAGCTGAGATTATTGTATGCCCCAAATATATAGCATTCCGTTGGTGGCAATAATTTTTTTATAATAATTTAAATTGGTCTTTGGTTGTGTTGAAGTGTTGAATCAAGTGTTGTTTTTTTGTATCAGTTCATATACCATGTGCCATGGAATCGTTACATTGAAAATCTCTTCCAATTTATTTTGCAACCAGTATGGCACAGCTGTTAACATTTTTGTCCTCAAATGAAACCGGTATAGTTTTCTATTTTCTATCATTTTCAACCAATTTGTATCTTTAATATATGGCAGACAAACAAGTTCTCTACTTTCTGCCTCTTCCACTTGCCTCCTCCATTTTTGCAGTAATGCTGCAATCAGTTGGTTGTAACTTTGGATTGAGCAGACATTCCCATTTATTTTTGAGAGCTGCATAATGTGACATACTGTAACACCCCCATTTCTATTCATAATATCATTAATAAATATAATACATTTTTCTTTCATAAACAATGTTTTTTTTTATCAATCAGTATATTTGAGTTTAACTATAATACTGTATTTGTTGTAATATTTGTTCTTTATTTTCTGGAGGATAACATTAAAATTGTAACCAGCTTTGTATGGCTTGTTTAGGAAAGGGCGATACTTTAAACAAAGTTTCATTTTCAATTAGTCGGAAATTAGAAGTTGTAATCTGTATAAAGGCAAAAAGGCAATTTATGAACAAAGAATTAGCCTTTCTTAACAACCTACTGGAAAACCAGTTAAGATTTAAGTATAACTTATGTATGAGTGAAGCTTTAAGTGAGAGGTTTAATGCTTTAATATTTAATAATTTTAGCCTTATATTCATTATATAAATAGGCACGTTTAATTTTGTCTGGCTTAGCGGTCTAAATAAAGTCAAATCTTTTTTGCTCATATGATTTAAAAAACGAGTTGTCTGGAGTAGGCTGTGCCATTAGTAAGTAAGTAAACTGTGATAGGACCAAAAAGTTAATCAATGTGATTTTTCCATAAATAGACAAGTATTTACCTCTCCGTGGTTGCAGAATCTTATCTATTTTTGCAAACTTTCTATTGAAATTGGTTGTGGTAAGTTCATTTATATTTTTTGAGATGTGAATACCAAGTATGTCTACTTCACCATCCACCCATTTTATTGGTAAACAACAAGGTAGTGGAAACATTGTGTCTTTTAACGATCCAATAGTCCAGAGAGGCTAGAAAAGTGATCAAGATCTTCAATGAGACTGTGCAGGGATCCAGATTGTGGACTTAAGAAAAAACTTCAGTCATCGGCATACATTGACACTTTTGTTTTTAACCCCTGGATTTCTAACCCCTTGATGTTCTCGTTGGATCTGATTTTAATAGCTAGCATTTCGATGGCCATAATAAATAGATATGGAGACAACGGACAGCCTTGTTTTACTCTTAACAGCTCAATACTTTCCAAGAAGTAACCATTATTGACTAATTTACACCTGGGGTTGCTGTACATAACTTTAACCCATTGTATAAGAGATTCACCGAAATGAAAGTAGTCCAGGCATTTATATATCAATTCTAGTCATACTTTATCAAATGCCTTTTCAAAATCTGCTATTAAGATCAGGCCTGGTATCTTTGATGTTTTATAATGTTAAATTGTTTCAGGTAATTGTCGTATATTATCTCCAATATATTGTCCATGTAAAACACCTGTCTGATCAGGATGAACAATATCTGGTAAAACCTTTTTAATTCTATGTGCTATGCATTTCGCCAGGATTTTCGCATCACAACATTGACGTGTATGAGGCCTCCAGTTTTTTTAATGGACAAGATCTATGTACTTACCACCTGGTCCTGTTTCAGTAGTAATGAAATCAGACCTGGTTGAGTACCTGAAAGTCTACAATTTTATAGGAGTAGTTAAAACATGCTAATAATGGATATTTGAGTACATCAAAAAAGGTATGATATACCTCTACTGGTATACACCTTGCTTAGGGTTGCAAAAGTCCGGTAACTTTTCAAAAATGGTTTTCCAGAAATAGCAGATGGAGGATCTCTGGATTTCCAACAGTCTTTGGGAAAATGTTGTGGAATTTTGCAACAACTCCCATTTTAACATAGCTATGTGGCTCTGAGACATTTTGTTGTGTTACAGGCTGAATTCAAAACAGATTTTGTGTCACTGGCCTACACACAATACCCCATAACGTCAAAGTGGAATTATGTTTTTAGAATTTTTTATGTATAAATAAAAAATGAAAATCTGAATCAATAAGTATTCAACCCCTTTGCTATGGCAAGCCTAAATAAGTTCAGGAGTAAAAATGTGCTTACCAAGACGACATTGAATGTTCCTGAGTGGCCTAGTTACAGTTCTGACTTTAATCGGCTTGAAAATCTATGGCAGGACTTGAAAATTGCTGTCTAGCAATGATCAACAACCAACTTGAAGAATTTTAATAATAATAATTTGCAAATATTGTACAATCCAGGTGTGCAAAGCTCTTAGAGACTTACCCAGAAAGACTCACAGCTGTAATCACTAACCCAAGATGATTCTAACATTGACTCAGGGGTGTGAATACTTGTTTAAATGATACAGTATTTCTGTATTTCATTATCAATCTATTTGCAAACATTTCTAAAAACATATTTTCACTTTGTCATTATGAGCTATTGTGTGTAGATGGGTGAGAATTATTATTTTTTAAATCCATTTTGAATTCAGGCTGTAACATAACAAAATGGGAATAAGTGAAAGGGTATGAATACTTTCTGAAGGCACTGTATGTCTGAAACGTTCTCAACCTATTTGAATAACTGTCTATTATCCTTTCATCTATTTATGAATGGATCTATTCATCTTCCATGTATTCACACCTCCATCCATCCCATGTGTCCATCATCCATCCATCCATCCATCCATCAACCATTTCTACCTTTCGTCACACAGTAGTACAGATGCTATGGAGTTAGCTATAGCCCCATTCGGTCTCATTAGCCACAGCCCAGCTACATCCAGTATGTGTGTGAGAGAGAGAGAGGCTTGGCAGTGATGCAGGCTAGTGGGATTGATCCGTGCTCACGGCCCTCCCTCCCAAGCCCAATTACAACCCTGTGCTTTTGATTCCCCTCCAAGGCTCTATTTTGGGGAATTCAAACACCCACCGCCGACCCGCCTTTCATTCCTCTGCCCACTCATCCCCACCAATTAAAGCCCTTTCTTATATGTTTAGAGATGCGGCAATCCCAGAATCCCGCGGTACACAACAGAGGGATCCTCCCACACAGGCTGTGTCATGCTCTTGGTTTCCCGCGGCTGTAACCGCTCCTTCCTGATCCCCCAGCATCCCAAGCAGACGCATACTAAGTTCCCATATTGCTTACTTCAATACAGCGTCTCCGGAGAGGAGGCATGTCAATGACTCATATTCATGTTGGTCTTGTTATAAAAATCACCTGCCTACACGTACATACACACAGATATCCAGCACGCCCAATCCAGTTAATTGACTGCGTATGAAAGGAGAAACACACATTCGGTGAGTTACACAAGCAATTAAATGCAGGAGGAAATAAATCCTCTGTGAAAAAAAAGCCTCCTTTCTTTTCTAGAGAGAGAGAACATAGCTTTGGCGAAGAAGCGTGTGAGTTTGAGAACAGAAAAACGTGACTATCACGTGAAATGCAAACGAGATAAATCCACTGGGGAAATTCCCAAATCGTGTATAATGGCGACTTTCTTCCATTGCTTGATTTGCTTATCGAAGTCAATGCGTGAGGGAGTAGCGTTATTTCTCAAGGTTAGCCAACTCATTAAAGGTTGGGTATTTTGATTCTATGGAACACTTCCCACAGCATGGACTGTAACCATGGTAATGCACATTACCAACTTTGCTGTTTTCCTAGCTGGAGAAAGAGAAAACAGGAGGATGAGGCACGAGGCAGGGTGGTCCCTTGGTAATGGAGTGTGGTTTCTGTGTTATTTCTCTGAGTTTGTGTTTGGGAGTGGGACTGAAATGGTTGAAATAGGCTCTCAGGCTCACATGAATAACAGTGGAAATTAGCTTGGCACTGAACAAATGCCCTGGTTCTAGCAGTTGCTCTGCATGAAGCTGTGGACAGCTGACCTATGGAACTGGGCCTTGTGGAGTATGTTTATTAAAACTTATGTTGATATCTACTTATCTAGAAATACATCTATTTTCCTTTCATTTGTGCGATTAAATTGATGACTTTATTTGGTAAAAATGGCAGAATATCTGTAACTGTCTACATAAAAGCATATGGACTCTAATGTACTTGTTATTAGGGCATATTCATTTGATACTTCAATCACTGATGCCAAACTGTTGACTGCATTGAATATATATTTTAAAAAAATAAGTAAAACAACAAACAAACAAACAAACCAAACAGGACATTTAACAAAGACCAAATAATTAGTCTTCAAGTATATAATGTCTAGGAGGGTGCTTTGAACAACTAATAAACATACAATGCCAGCCAATGCACTGTGGTGGATAATGATATAATCCCATTTAAATGTACAGGATGTGCTGTATCAATATAATCTGGATTAATAACACAAATGAACAGGAGTAGCGCATAGATACATCCAGACTTTGCTTAATCAGTGCAGCTGTAGCTTCTCCCAAGATGTTCAAAAGCCTTAGAGGACATCTGCATGTTACATAACTGGCCAATGCACTCTGTTGTGTCTGGTAGGAACTGTAACCTACCTATCTTCATGAATCTGACTGGGCAGCCAGATCAAGAGGTTAGGAGGATCGTTTAAATATTAAACTAGCTAGATCCTAAATTCCGCTTAAGTCAAATTTCAACTTAAGCACCCATAGACAAAAAATGCGTTACTAAGTGAACATTTTACCTAAGTGGAAGTAATGACTCGACTTACTGCACCATAGTATGATAACTTTGTCATCATGGTGAATAATGATCAATCTTGATCATTAGTCAAGATGTCTTCTTGTCATTACTGTCGATTGGAAGTAAGTGAGATAAGTGAGGTGACCATGGAATTTTTCATTTCAGGTAATGTTTTCTGGCAAAAGGGAGGGGAGAGTAGATCAGCTTGGGTGAGCTTTTTGGGGGGGTGAATCCATCATGTTGCTCTCTTTCTCCATCTCTCCCTCTCTCTCCATCTCTTTCTCTCTGAGCTCTTCTTTCTCTCCATAAAACCAGCCATCTATTTCTCTCTAAAACTATCCATCCATTTCACTGCTTAAACCCCTCAAAGCCTATGGGACAATTCCTCCAATGCTGTATCATTGGCTGTATAAGCCTCAGGGGGCTTGTAGCATGAAATTACAATCCACCAGGCTTAATTTTGACAAAATAAATGTTTTCGTTCATCAACTGCCTTTGTTGCCAATGTTCTCTAACAAAATGATTGACCCCATTCCACATTATCGCATTGGTTACACCGTGATCAGATACTTGCATGGTGAAATTGCATTGCATAATGGACGTGGCTTAATTTTCAAAAAGTATACATTTTTTCTTACGTAATTCTATTAGTTTGCTTTATTTCACTTGCGTAATTATAATAGTTTTGATTTATTAAACCAATACTAATTTGCCTAATGGCAGGGGAATTGGGTCTGTTTGAGTCGCGCTGAGAATTTGAAAAGTATGAAAGCCAACGGTCCAATATTCTAAAACGTGGCTGTGCGGATGCGGACTTGTTTTGGATAAGCGATGGTTAGTGGGGAATTGTTATGTGTGTGTGTGTGTGCGCAACAATGCGTGTCTGTGTTTGTGTGTGTATACATTAGTGTGTGTGTTCAGGCATACGCAACCATGTGTGTGTATGTATGTGTGTGTGCACATGTGTGTATGTATGTGTGTGTGCACATGTGTGTGTGTCCGTGTGTGTGGTAGATGGACTGGTTACTTTGGAGATTTTAATTAGTGCTGCATGAGTCAAAAGCATTTTCAGAGAACCGCCCCATCGTCACTAATTACACACTCCTGCATTTAGAATTTTTAATTGGGAAACCGATCTGTGAATAGCACCCCTTTCTATCTGGATTCCAACCGGTGTGGGTTAGCATAATTAGCCCAAATCAGCATTCATCTGCCCCCTTTATAAATCTGTGATTGTTTCCATATTTCATTATTACCTTTGTTCAGATTAATTACCCAATATGTAATTATGTTCTTGCATGACTTACGAGCCATTTGTATTTCTGAAATTGAGACTTTGATAAATTAGTAATGATTCTCGGGTAATTACGTGCATCGTTAGGGCTTTCCCTTTGTGGTACTAATGATAACAGAGACAAAGGTGACATCACCGACGAGGCAATAACGGACAAAGTCATGACCCGCGATGTACCTAATTGCATCCACTGAATCAGTCACTGTTGTTTAGAGCGGCTCAGGTGACTGTGTGTGTGGTTGTGTGTGTTGCACTGTAAACACATTTGTCTATGTGATTATGCATTTGTTTGTGTATAATAGTAAAGTATGGGCCGGCTCCAGGCATAAGCGACATAAGTGTTCTTTATTTTTTAGGAACTTACTGTTGAGGGTTAGAAAGGAAGAATACGAAGATGCAACTTCGAAATTTGGTTGTGCATCAGCAGTTTTTCTCTTGTTTTGTCAGTCACTAACAGTCACTCAATTAGCCATATCAGCTAACAATTTTTAGATTAGTAAATTAGTCTAGCCAGTTATCTAAACTTGTAGTAATCATGGCCGAATACCAATTGGTCACATGCCCAGTGGCCCTGAACTCCAGGGGGCCCCCATTGATTTAGTTAGTCATTCTCACTCAGATATCATATAAACATGGCATAAGTCATGGCAAAATGTGTAGAATTGCAGGAAATGTACTTTAAAATGAAAAATGTTCTCTCCGCCGTCAAGATGGAAAGGGAAAGGGGACACCTCGTCAGTTGCACAACTGAATGCATTCAACAAAAATGTGTTTAACCCAACCCCTCTGAATCATCGGCGCCTGGGAAGCATTTGTTTTTGGGGGTTAACTGCCTTGATCAAGGGCAGAACGGCAGATTTTTCCACCTTGCCGGCTCGGGGATTCTAACCAGCGACCTTTCGGTTACTGGCCAAACAATCTTAACCACTAGGCTACCTACCTACCGGGTGGCCACTAAAAGATTTGGCCCGCTTGGTGGGGGGGCCCCCAACCAAATCTCGCTTATGGCCCCCCAAAGGCTAGAGCCGGCCCTTGGTTTTTATGATGGCAATTTGCATATACTCCAGAATGTTATGAAGAGTGATCAGATGAATTGCAATTAATTGCAAAGTCCCTCTTTGCCATGAAAATGAACTTAACCCCCAAAAAACATTTCCACTGCATTTCAGCCCTGCCACAAAAGGACCAGCTGACATCATGTCAGTGATTCTCTCTTTAACACAGGTGAGAGTGTTGACGAGGACAAGGCTGGAGATCACTCTGTCATGCTGATTGAGTTAGAATAACAGACTGGAAGCTTTAAAAGGAGGGTGGTGCTTGAAATCATTGTTATTCCTCTGTTAACCATGGTTACCTGCAAGGAAACACGTGCCGTCATCATTGCTTTGCACAAAAAGGGCTTCACAGGCAAGGATATTGCTGCTAGTAAGATTGCACCTAAATCAACCATTTATCGGATCATCAAGAACTTCAAGGAGAGAGGTTCAATTGTTGTGAAGAAGGCTTCAGGGCGCCCAAGAAAGTCCAGCAAGCGCCAGGACCGTCTCCTAAAGTTGATTCAGCTGCGGGATCTGGGCACCACCAGTGCAGAGCTTGCTCAGGAATGGCAGCAGGCAGGTGTGAGTGCATCTGCACGCACATTGAAGCAAAGACTTTTGGAGGATGGCCTGGTGTCAAGAAGGGCAGCGAGGAAGCCACTTCTCTCCAGGAAAAACATCAGGGACAGACTGATATTCTGCAAAAGGTACAGGGATTGGACTGCTGAAGACTGGGGTAAAGTCATTTTCTCTGATGAATCCCCTTTCCAATTGTTTGGGGCATCCGGAAAAAAAGCTTGTCCGGAGAAGACAAGGTGAGCGCTACCATCAGTCCTGTGTCATGCCAACAGTAAAGCATCCTGTGACCATTCATGTATGGGGTTGCTTCTCAGCCAAGGGAGTGGGCTCACTCACAATTTTGCCTAAGAACACAGCCATGAATAAAGAATGGTACCAACACATCCTCCGAGAGCAACTTCTCCCAACCATCCAAGAACAGTTTGGTGACGAACAATGCCTTTTCCAGCATGATGGAGCACCTTGCCATAAGGCAAAAGTGATAACTAAGTGGCTCTGGGAACAAAACATCAACATTTTGGGTCCATGGCCAGGAAACTCCCCAGACCTTAATCCCATTGAGAACTTGTGGTCAATCCTCAAGAGGCGGGTGGACAAACAAAAACCCACAAATTCTGACAAACTCCAAGCATTGATTATGCAAGAATGGGCTGCCATCAGTCAGGATGTGGCCCAGAAGTTAATTGACAGCATGCCAGGGCAGATTGCAGAGGTCTTGAAAAAGAAGGGTCAACACTGCAAATATTGACTCTTTGCATAAACATAATGTAATTGTCAATAAAAGCCGTTGACACTAATGGAATGCTTGTAATTATACTTCAGTATACCATAATAACATCTGACAAAAATATTAAAAACACTGAAGCAGCAAACTTTGTGAAGACCAATACTTGTGTCTTTCTCAAAACTTTTGACCACGACTGTACATGAGCATGTGTATGTGTGTGTGTGTGTGTGTGTGTGTGTCTGTGTCTGAGTATCCAGACAACAGTACAGTACATCTACCTCCTCGCCAAGGCAACAAGTATCTGCGATTCTGTCGTGGCTAACAATCTCTATCTCTAACTGCGCATTTCTGCTGCCGTTCTCCCACTAGTCAACAGACAGAGAATAATGACATTCACTTTACAAAAAAACTCCCAGAATGCTCGGGGGACTTATTGCAGTATTATGCAGTCAGCCATGACTAAAAGATCATTAAAGGGCCTGTTTGCAGTGTTGGGCTAGGAGTCTGGATGGATGGGGATTGTCAGAGACTGCGTCCCAATTGGTACCCTGTTTCCTATCTAGTGCACTACTTTTGACTGTGGCCCATAGAGCTCTAGTCAAAAGTAGTGCACTACTGTATATAGGGAAACGTGTGCCATTTGGGATGTAGCCAGAGTGCTGAGAGAGAGTTGTTAACCCCTCTGTCAGAAAGCCCCAGGCTTTTCAACAGAAACACCTACTTATTAGTGCAAAAACACCTACTTATTAGCGTAAAATCACCTACTTATTAGTGCAAAAACACCTACTTATTAGTGCAAAAACACCTACTTATTAGTGCAAAATCACCTACTTATTAGCACAATACCTGTATGTCTTCACCCTTTGAACCAAACATACAAACATAATCTCCATTTTACGACATCACTCCAAACCACCTAGTCAAAATGTGTTAGCCCTTAGGGCTGTGGGTGGGGCAAGAATTTTGAAAAGTACCTTCCATGCACAAAGCAGACATACAACATATTGCAATTCAATAGATAGTCTAAAATACACAAAATTGTGAAAATACAAATAGATGGTACATGGGAACATTTGGCTGGTACGATTTTTATCTTGAGGTAAAGGGAGAAGATATTAGACAACTATTTTTGGGTGTAAACATAAATGAATGAATCAATTCCAAACAGGCAAATGAAGTAAACATCATCTGATTATACCGTGTGTGCCAAATGGTACCAGAGCTCAGAGCTCACAAAAGTAGTGGACTATATAGGGAATAGGGTGCCATTTGGGACACATCCTATATGCTCTAGGCCCATTAGCATGCTAACAAGAACCCCATCTCAGGGCCTGATTTGCATGTCCCGTCTCCCCTGCTGAATACACAATCAATGCTCAAACTAGGGAAAATAAACAGTGTCCATTTAGAGTATGATGGAGTTCATCAATCAAAATGTGTTCATGTACTCATATTTTTTATTTAATGATGCACAGTAATCAACATCTCTGAATTAGCTCATACCTAAATGTGTTAGCTGTTAGCCAGATAGCAAATATCCATCCCTAGTTCCTAGCCAAGCTGAAAAGAGATGTGAAAATGTACTTTCTTGAAGGGTGAGCATTTCTCCTTACAAAGGCATCACGGGAAGGAAAACTTTCTCGATGTGCTCTAAAAACCACAGAAACAAGAGCAGGAATGTTCACAGCACCTTTCACACTGCACTTGATGAGAGTGAACAGCTACATTTGATGCAGCAACATCCCCCCTCCCCTTCTCCCCAGGCAAAAACAGATTCCTCTAGCACTTAAAAAACGGAGTCTCTCGATGCAGGAAAAAACGGAGCAAACAAAACTTGCAGGGCTCCCTTGTTTATTCCATTCTTGATTTTTAATTAACAATACAGCAGCAGATGCAAAATTACAGCTCATAAATATGCAAATGAAATGCAGAAATTGAATTATATATATTTCTGCTCTTCCGACCGATGCCTTCCATCTTCCGTGATTAAATAAACATCCTGGTACTGTAGCAAGCAGCTCTATAGCCGAGTGCTGCCTGTAACCCAGCCGTGTAATGAAGGATATAAATCAGCACCTTGGACAGCGGCAGCAAGTGCACCCAGATATACGACCAGAGACTGATTTCAGCACCATGGACCACACCACGGTGACATTTCCTACTGTAAAAACCTGTCTCGCTCTGCCTTTCATAGTAGTAGTTTTGACTACACAGAGTTATTCAGGTTTGCTGCACACTGACTCCTGTATGCACAGGATGCATATAGAAGCCTCTGGCTAAATGGAAATGTGCTTTTCTATCTGCTGCAGCGGGGGGTGGAGAGAGAGAAGGCACATACACTGAGTGTACAAAACATTAAGAACACCTGCTCTTTCCATGACATAGACTAACCAGGTGAATCCAGGTGAAAGCTATGGTCCCTTATTGATGTCACTTGTTAAATCCACTTCAATCAGTGTAGATGAAGGGGAGGAGATAGGTGAAAGAAGGATTTTTAAGTCTTGAGAAAATTGAGACGGATTGTGTATGTGTGCCATTCAGAGAGACAAAATATTTAAGTGCCTTTGAACGGGGTATGGTAGTAGACGCCAGGCGCACCGGTTTGTGTCAAGAACTGCAACGCTGCTGTGGTTTTCACGCTCAACAGTTTCCCGTGTGTATCAAGTATGGTCCACCACCCAAAGGACATCCAGCCAACTTGACAGAACTGTGGGAAGCATTGGAGTCAACATGGGCCAGCATCCCTGTGGAACTCTTTCGAGACCTTGTAGAGTCCATGCCCTGACGAATTGAGGCTGTTCTGAGGGCAAAATGGGGGGGTGCAACTCAATATTAGGAAGGTGTTCTTAAGTGTATATCACAGAGCAGGAGTTATCCCTATGTATCTCCACACAGCCAAGTGCACATTCCGTGGATAAAAGGGGATGGCTTGCCCGCTGAGACAATCTGAATTCTATATATGGGCACTTACGTAACAAAGTCAATGACCACATATGTTTTTTTGCACAAACACACACAAACACACAAACACACACACTTGCCCCCCCACACACACACACACACACACACACAGACTGTAGTTAAACAGGTAGATGCATGCACACTTACATACGATACGTATACACACACACACACACACACACACACACACACACACACACACACACACTGTAGTTAAACAGGTAGATGCATGCACACTTACATACGATACGTATACACACACACACACACACACACTGTAGTTAAACAGGTAGATGCATGCACACTTACATACGATACGTATACACACACACACACACACACACACACACAGTAGTTAAACAGGTAGATGCATGCACACTTACATACGATACGTTTACACACACACACACACACACACACACACACACACACACACACACACGCAACAGCGCTCGAGCAATCAGATTAGCCTGACGCAGCGGGTCTGTTCTTATGCAGGTTTATCTTGCACTCGACAACCTGCCCTTGATGAGGAGCGGAGCGCTGAGCGGGTCACACTCCCCCTCCTTCCCCATATGCCCTGTCATAATTCTTCCAAAAAAGATGCCCGCATTAAGTTAAATATTCATGTTCCGAGCTGCCACAGTCTATTTTTATCATGAAGCCCTCGCAGGTATACGAGCTCTGAGCGGCGGCGGCACTGTGACTGTTTTCTCATATGAAACCTGGCACTCCAGCGCATCCGTTGGAGCCCAGGCAGAGATAAAGGAGATTTGTAAAAAAAAAAAAAAAAAACGACATGTGAGAGCAAGGGGCAAGCTAAAAACCCAACCATGTTCAACACAAGCATGTGAAAACAGATGAGGGAAAAAAAGAAAGTCCTACACAAGAACACAACAGGTAATTTAGGTATTTATCGAAAGCCCTCTTTTCCCAGCACCTCTGCTGTGGGAAGTGACTGATGTGAGGTATAGGAGGGGGATTGGAGACGGGACTCGTTTTGACAGTTGGGGCTGTGAGCGACGGCAAGTTGGCATCTGCGTTAGCGTGCGGCGGTGTGCGTGTGCCCACGCTTGCCCGGGCACTGGGCGTCATATGCAGTTTGAGAGTTTAAGGTGCCATGGTGGTGGACAGGGTGGTTTGGAGGTTTGGGGACCGCTGCACCAGAGCAGTGTGTGTATCTCTGTGTGTGTGTGTATCTCTGTGTGTATGTCTGTGTGCTGTTATCATCCGTCCTTCGTATACGGAGAGAAACCCATTACTATTCCTGTCACAGCAGCCTTGCAGTAAGAGGAAAAGCATCACCCCAAGCAGGCAGGCAAGTAGACGGACAAGTGCATGACGCAGTGACACACTGACACTCAAATGTATTTTCGTTCGCTACCTTCTGGCTGTGTGTGTGTATAGACATAATGCATTCGTGTACGTGAGCATGTGTGTGTTTGGTGAGCTTATGTATGTGTGTGCTGTGTATGTGTGTGTTTGATTAGCCTGTGTGTGTGTGTTTTTGCGTGTGTTTGTGTGCGTGCGTGTGTGCGCGTGTGCATGTGTGTGTTTGAGACAGATTCCATCACTCACCCTGGCTGTTGGGTGCCCCGTCCCCTTCCTCTGTGTCGGTTAGGTTGTTAAGCATCCTTGCTCCTCTTTATCAGCTCTACTGGAGAGATACTACAACGGTATCAGCCCCTCTCCTGGCTTCTCCCCCCAAAAACAACACAGAACAAATTAAGTAGAAAAAGAAGCCAGAGATGCTCTCCTCTGGTCCTGCCTCCCCTATGTGATGCTCGGCAGAGGAGAGAAGAGAGTCTTGTTTTTCCCTTTGCAGATCCTCCTCTCGTCGTCTCCTCACTGGCTTGTAAGTGTGACTCTCTCGCTCTCTCTCTCCAGGAGGAGGAGGGAAAAAGAGAGGGAGGCTGCAGGAGTTTAGTGTCGCTGTCTCTCTCTCTCCCTCCCTCTCACTCACTCTCTTACTCAATCTCCCACTCACACACAGACAAGCACACACACACACACACTCTCTCTTTCTTTCTGCTCAACCAACGTCCCCCCCAACATAATCAGTGTAATTCTGCTTGCCAAATTGATCACGTATTCAAAGGGTATTATTGCATATCCCTCCCTCTCTCCTCCTCCTATCTTTCGCTCCTCTCCTCCCTCTCTCTTCCTCTTTCTTTGCCTCTCCGTCTCCCTCTCTCTCCCTCTCTTCACAGTTGTCATATGGAAAGGTGATTGGAGAGGGACGACTCGGCAGTGTTTGAAGAGCGAGCGAGCGCTAGCCTTCCTCGGCTCTCTGCCACTTCACTCTGGTGTTCCTGTCCAACCCAGATGCATAATGCATCAGCGTTTCTTCATGTCGCCGTTGTAATTAACTGTGGCTCGCTAGCGCTGGTTGCTTTAATGTCAGATGCAAATAGCACGTTGTGTTTCCATCACAAGATAGGGCTTTTTGAACAAGCACAATCAATATGATCTGCGTTCAGCGTAGTTACAGCAAATGAAGACACGCACTCATGCTGGCACACACACATGAAAGCATGAACACAGACACACAGCCAACTGGGGGTCTCCATGGATGTTATCTTAATCCTCTCCTTTTGATCCTTTCCTTCAAACACAGAGAGCTTTCTACCCACCCAGGGGGACTCTAAACCATACACTCCATATTTAAGGGTAAATCAGTGGCGTGTAGTCAGGGATGGCAAGGGAAGCCAGGCTTCCCCGAAAATGTGACTAGTAAAAAAATATAAATTATAAATAATGTAAATATTCATGTTCGTCTCTCTGTGTTTTCAGAATTGTTCATCAATTCGCAAGTGGCTGAATCTCACCAGAGAAATGATCCACGAGAGGGAAACAGCGCCCCCTCTGTCAGTGTGTGTAGCCCATGTATCTGATGCTGTCTGGACCAAAAGAGTATAACATGTTGCCGCCGTAGAATTTGATTGATTGATGCCAGCAAGCGTTTGGCCCTTTCCTAAACCATGGATGGAGATGGGGATTTGGACTTGTTGTTTTTACTTAATTATCTGTACAGGCCAATGATTATGAAGGTGATTTTGATCTAACCATAAATTAATATGCTGTGCCAAGGGTCCTGAGACGATTTAAGTTCAATATGTAGCCTAGTAGGCTCACGTTAACTAGCTAGCTAACATAGCTGGTTCATTTTAGCCCATGTGAGGAAGTTAGGCTAGCAAGCATTTTAGCTAGGTAGCCTATGAAAACAAAAACTAAAAGCGTACTGTATGACAGAGCCATAGACCGTTTTGCCAATATGAAAGAGAGGAGGATGGCATTGGCGTTCAACTAGTCTACAAGTAGGGTGAGTAATTATTTTTTTTTACTCGCGCACAAGCACACACACACACACACACACACATACATAAATCAGTACCATGGACAGCCACATTATATTTAGCAACACTGATTGGACCAGGGGCGGTGTGTTCATTAGGGCGATATGGGCGACGCACTGCCAAACGGGAAAAGGAAGGGATTTTTTTTCTAATCAATTATATCACGGCAACAGTAGTTATCAGTGTTCTAATCTAGACGTCTGATCTGCCACTAAATGTCCAATCAGGCTAAAGTCGTGCTTCAAATGGCCCCGCCCCTTTTTGGGGCGATTTCAGTCAGGTTGAAAATTGCCCCAGAAGTCTCTCATAGACTCTCATGTAAAATCTTTTTTTTCAAATATCAGAGCTTTCAATACAATCTCTATGGGTTCCGGGAGGGCTTGCACTTACGCGCTTTCGTCATACGTAACATAACCATGAACGTAACTAAGAAAAGAGCGGGTAGCAGCGTCAATCAATTCACGTACTACTGTCAAGATGGCTAGCGTTCAGTGCAACTCGATTGTCTCTTTGAAAGAAGTTCCTTTTGTCGGCCGAACAAATCAAGATAAATTGGCAACGAAACAATTAGGACCTCCCAGACCAAATTTAATAATTCAACAGGTTTCTACTAAAGGGGGAAAGTCCTACACCCGAGGATTTTCCAAAAATTGGTACGAACGAAAAACCTGGCTAGCAGGCTGCGATGTAGCTAATGCAATCTTCTGCTACCCCTGCTTACTCTTTCACCCTGAAGGCGGCACGGCAGACAGCACCGCTTGGACAGCGACTGGTGTAACGGACATGCACCATCTTTCAGAAAAGATTAAGAAACATGAGCTGTCAAAGACCCACATGGATAGCTGTTTGAGATTGTCTGCTTTGGGGAGAGTGAACATTGCCACTCAACTGGATGAGGGATACAGGCTAGCTGTCCGCCGCCACAACGATGAGGTTAGCAAGAACCGCCACATCCTCAGCCGGCTAATCCAGTGTGTGAAGTTTTGCGGAGTGTTTGAGTTAGCTTTGCGAGGCAAAGATGAAACTGAGGGCTCCACCAACCCTGGTATTTTTCTTGGACTTGTCAACTTTGTGGCACAATTAGATGAGGTGTTTTATGGAAATGCATATTGTTTATGCAGTGTTGAGGAATGTGAAAGAACACCCTTGATTATTTTTACTGTGATAACTTCTTTTGCTTTTGTAAGCCAACACTTTTGAGATCAGTCAATAAATGCTTCTGGTATTGACTTATATGCTGCCCCTGTCTTCATGTTGTTGCTGGACATATCTTTTTTAAAATGTGTGTAGGTCACCTAAATCATCAGAAAAATTGCCCCCCCTGAGAATTTTTTCAGGAGCCGCCACTGGATTGGACTAAATTGTTTTTGGTATCTTTAAGTTTGTTTTCAGGGTATTAAACTAAGCATATACAGCCTTGTTGATTTGATGATGGTTAAATGTTTAAGTTGAAATGTTGCTGGAATAGCGAAGGCAGGGCTCCTGTTGTCTTTGTGCTGACTTGCGGTAACTATGTGGTTCTAAATCAGTAGTTGTTTAGTAAACTGTCAAAAACATTAACTTGCTTGACCATGCTGCAGGTCATATACTGTAACTGTTTGTCACGTGCAATATTTGCTTTGTGGACTTCACCGGACAGATGTTGCTCTCCGGTTTTGTGATGAAACAAAGGTATGTTTAGTTGAATTTACTCCCCACTGTGTGACTGTTGTTTTTGTTGTTGTCTCGGCCTTATTGTATATCATTGTGGCGTATGACCGAATGGGTTATAGAGCAAACAACGCAATTATCACAACTTAGGTTCTAATATGGCTTTTTTATTGACTTGGCTTCCCCAGTGATTTTACCCATGCACCGCTACTGGTGTCAATATTGAAGTATCACGATCAATTCAAACAGCATCAGTAATTTCATCCTAATCTTAGACAGTACATGGTGAGTGGGGAAAGACTGTTGTGTGTGTAGTTGTTGAGACAGAAATAACATTTGGTCCTTTCATGAGGCGGTGGCTCATACATAGATGAGAAAAGCATTTGATTTTCAAAACCATATTCATCCCTGTGTGTGTGTGTGTGTGTGTGTGTGTGTTTGTGGCTGTGTGTGTGTGCCACAGGTTGGGATACCACACGACAGATTATAAAACACTTAATTGTAATACCTCTGGGTAGCACATATACACACAACATATTTATATATAAACTCCTTATTCGGATACACAAGGGATACAATGATCACAAAGCAAAGAGGGTTCAGTGTTTAAAATGGCTCTCCAGGCAAATCATACCATAGACATGGTATGCATTTAATCTGCAACATGTTTGATTACGTAATGTGTATGTTTTTTTGTTTGTGTGAATAGTTATTGAGTGGATGTACCTCGGTTGAATAAATACAAATGAAATGAAACAGCATTTATGAAGCATTTATCAAGCTTTATGAAGCCTTGTCACTTGTGTTACTGTGTTATACCAGTGTAATAAGACAAGAATAAACAAGTAGTAGATGCTATGTTGATCCATGTCTAGCAAACCATCCAATCACAAAACCACCCAATCATGGTGTAGTAAAATATTTACTAACATTGAGTAATGATGATGTGTGATTTACCCAATGGTCACTAATCAATTATTGATTATAACACTCATTTAGGTAGGTATTTGTTACGTTTAATCTCTGAATCCTATGAGACCTATGGGGCTGCAATACTGAACAACTAGCCAACAAAACAACACTCACTTGAATATCCATGAAGGTTAACCAATTTCCCATTTTATACCCTATGTCAACCTACAGCTACAATTGGTCCCAATCCTCCCTTGGCCCTGACCCTTCGATGTTTGCAGATCTAAGGGGTCTGGATAGGTATAATTAGTGTAGTGGTGGAGTTCCCTCCTATTGCTGAGTTGGTCCCTTGGTTTACAACTCAAGGTATAATTCTTGAATCGCTGTCACAATTGCTAATGTGGTGTCTTAGGGACATTTGGTGACATGTTGGAATGGTACTGTTTTCAATAGGAATCATGTATACAATGTTTGGCACATAAATGTCTGTCCAAATAATCAATAGCATCCTACAACACATCTCTTTTGATGGCTATGTAACTGTGATACGCACAATTACATTCTCTATCCTTCAAAGCACGCCTCCAACTCAATCATCAAGTTTGCAGACGACAAAACAGTAGTAGACTTGATTACCAACAATGACGAGACAGCCTACAGGGAGGAGGTGAGGGCTCTGGGAGTGTGGTGCCAGGAAAATAACCACTCACTCAACGTCAACAAAACAAAGGAGATGATCGTGGACTTCAGGAAACAGCAGAGGGTGCACCCCCCTATCCACATCAACGGGACCGCAGTGGAGAAGGTGGAAAGCTTCAAGGTCCTTGGCGTACACATAACTGACTAACTGAAATGGTCCACCCACGCAGACAGCGTGGTGAAGAAGGCGCAACAGAGCCTCTTCAACCTCAGGAGGCTGAAAAGATTTGCCTTGGCACCTAAAACCCTCACAAACTTTTACAGATGCACAATTGAGAGCATCCTGTTGGGCTGTATCACCGCCTGGTACTGCAACTGCACCGCCCGCAACCGCAGGGCTCTCCAGAGGGTGGTGCGGTCTGCCGAACGCATTACCGGGGGCAAACTACCCGCCCTCCAGGACACCTACAGTACCCGATACAGCAAGGCCAAAAAGATCATCAAGGACATCAACCACCCGAGTCACTGCCTGTTCACCCCGCTATCATTCAGAAGGCGAGGTCAGTACAGGAGCATCAAAGCTGGGACAGAGAGAATGAAAAACAGCTTCTATCTCAAGGCCATCAGACTGTTAAATAGCCATCACTAGCACATTAGCGGCTGCTGCTGCCTATTTGAAATCACTGGCCACTTTAAGAAATTGAACACTAGTCACTTTAATAATGTTTACATATCTTGCACTACTCATCTCATATGTCTATACTGTATTATATTCCATAATATTCTACTGTATCTTAGTCCATGACACTCTGTCATTGCTTGTCCATATATGTATATATTCTTAAATCCAATCAGTGTAGATGAAGGGGAGGAGACAGGTTAAATAAGTATTTTAAGCCTTGAGACAATTGAAACATGCATTGTGTACAGTGGGGAGAACAAGTATTTGATACACTGCCGATTTTGCAGATTTCCTACTTACAAAGCATGTAGAGGTCTGTAATTTTTATCATAGGTACACTTCAACTGTGAGAGACGGAATCTAAAACAAAAATCCAGAAAATCACATTGTATGATTTTTAAGTAATTAATTTGCATTTTATTGCATGACATAAGTATTTGATCACCTACCAACCAGTAAGAATTCCGGCTCTCACAGACCTGTTAGTTTTTCTTTAAGAAGCCCTACTGTTCTCCACTCATTACCTGTATTAACTGCACCTGTTTGAACTCGCTACCTGTATAAAAGACACCTGTCCACACACTCAATCAAACAGACTCCAACCTCTCCACAATGGCCAAGACCAGAGAGCTGTGTAAGGACATCAAGGATAAAATTGTAGACCTGCACAAGGCTGGGATGGGCTACAGGACAATAGGCAAGCAGCTTGGTGAGAAGGCAACAACTGTTGGCGCAATTATTAGAAAATGGAAGAAGTTCAAGATGACGGTCAATCACCCTCGGTCTGGGTCTCCATGCAAGATCTCACCTCGTGAGGCATCAATGATCATGAGGAAGGTGAGGGATCAGCCCAGAATTACACGGCAGGACCTGGTCAATGACCTGAAGAGAGCTGGGACCACAGTCTCAAAGAAAACCATTAGTAACACACTACGCCATCATGGATTAAAATCCTGCAGCGCACGCAAGGTCCCCCTGCTCAAGCCAGCGCATGTACAGGCCCGTCTGAAGTTTGCCAATGACCATCTGGATGATCCAGAGGAGGAATGGGAGAAGGTCATGTGGTCTGATGAGACAAAAATAGAGCTTTTTGGTCTAAACTCCACTCGCCGTGTTTGGAGGAAGAAGAAGGATGAGTACAACCCCAAGAACACCATCCCAACCGTGAAGCATGGAGGTGGAAACATCATTCTTTGGGGATGCTTTTCTGCAAAGGGGACAGGATGACTGCACCGTATTGAGGGGAGGATGGATGGGGCCATGTATCACGAGATCTTGGCCAACAACCTCCTTCACTCAGTAAGAGCATTGAAGATGGGTCGTGGCTGGGTCTTCCAGCATGACAATGACCCGAAACACACAGCCAGGGCAACTAAGGAGTGGCTCCGTAAGAAGCATCTCAAGGTCCTGAAGTGGCCTAGCCAGTCTCAAGACCTGAACCCAATAGAAAATCTTTGGAGGGAGCAGAAAGTCCGTATTGCCCAGCGACAGCCCCGAAACCTGAAGGATCTGGAGAAGGTCTGTATGGAGGAGTGGGCCAAAATCCCTGCTGCAGTGTGTGCACACCTGGTCAAGACCTACAGGAAACGTATGATCTCTGTAATTGCAAACAAAGGTTTCTGTACCAAATATTAAGTTCTGCTTTTCTGATGTATCAAATACTTATGTCATGCAATAAAATGCAAATTAATTACTTAAAAATCATACAATGTGATTTTCTGGATTTTTGTTTTAGATTCCGTCTCTCACAGTTGACGTGTACCTATGATAAAAATTACAGACATCTACATGCTTTGTAAGTAGGAAAACCTGCAAAATCGGCAGTGTATCAAATACTTGTTCTCCCCACTGTATGTATATATTCTCAAATTCCATTCCTTACTTAGATATGTGTGTATTTGGTATATGTTGTGAAATTGTTAGATATTACTTGTTAGATATTACTGCACTGTCGGAGCTAGAAGCACAAGCATTTCGCTACACCCGCAATAACATCTGCTAAACACGTGTATGTGACAAATACAATTTGATTTGATTTGATTTTTGAAATATAGAAAGGACTGAATTGCTGAACTTTCAATGAATGAATATGCTACAATGCGTCTCAATAACAATAAGAAACCAGTCAGAACACACACAAAACTGCTTTTAACCAGATAATTGTTTATTTCATCCACCACCGACTTCTGGTGAACCCACTTGGCAGCCATTTAGTACATAGCACATCAGTTAATGCTGAGTAATATAAAGGAGAGAGGAGTTACGCAACCAATTCAACTGTGGAAAATGAAATTATTGT